>NC_136769.1:467474-631538 GCF_947034865.1 Barbatula barbatula | reverse complement strand
TTGAGGAACGCAGAAGTCTGAATGTGGATCACAAATCAATATTAACAAGGACACAAAAACGTTCAAATAGATTCTTTATTATACGAACATGTTCAAACATTAACACGTGTATTCTTAACATGCATCAATAAAAACATCGTTTTGCTTAAATGAGAAAATATATGAAGTTCATAGATATTTATAATCATCATTTGAATACACATAATAAAAAATATTTTCTATCATTATCATTAAACTCTGACGCAGACATATAATCTAATACAAAATAAATATATGTCGTTTTTTTAACTATTTAAAAAAATGTATCATGTTTTTATTGTGTATATTTTGAGTTATTATGACTTAAATCAAAACAAACCAACTGTAAATAAACTCAAAATGTCAATAAAAAAGCTGATTTTGATGAGTCATCTCATTTAGGAAATAAACACTTCAAATAGTATTGTTGTTATAAATAAATACAAGAAATGCAACTTAGTCATAAAAATAATAATCACTTTGAAAACATGTAGAAAATGACTTGCAGTATTATCATTTGATACAGATCTGATGTTTGCTTTTCTTATATTCTACATTTGTAATGTGAAAAAAGCAGACGTTGTTTATGTTGTGTTTGTATTATATGACAGGTTTGGACTTCACGATGAAGGTTCTCTTCAGTGGTTTTAACACCACACATTACCGGCGGCGCGGCTGCGGCAGCAGCACATGCGAAGCTGCACAGATTCTCAAATCACTGCATGTGAGTGGTGTCGTGTCTGAAGGACGTTTGAAGGACCATTGGAGTCCTGCGGCAGTATAAACCGTGATATATAATGATGGATGTTTTGTCCTTCAGAACAGCAGTGAGCTCGGCTGTGTCATGCTCGGCCCGTCCTGCACATATGCCACTTTCCAGCTGGTGGAGTAAGTCACATATTATACACATGTGAAGGTTTTTAATGAGCGTTTCTTCAATTATTAACCTCAATTACTGCCTTGAACAACAACACGAGTTACTGCACACTTTCAACAAACACAAGACTTTATATATTCCAGCCATATAACACACATAAAGCAGAGAAAAACACATCAAGTTCTTCTGCTTTGTGTCAGCAATATTTCAATATATCTGTTTAGAAATGACAAAAGTTTAAAGAGGAACTTGTGTTTGAATGTCACTTCCGTATGTGTAATGTTGTTGTGTTGTGTGGTGTGTGTCAGTCAGGAGGTGGGTCTGACTCTGACCGTGCCCATCATCTCAGCCGGGAGTTTTGGTTTGTCATGTGACTACAAAGAGAAACTCACCCGTCTGCTGCCTCCGGCTCGCAAGATCTCAGACTTCTTCGTTCACTTCTGGAACGTGTCATTCTCTAACCTGAAACCAGAATGGAGAAGAGCCTACATATATAAAAAACCCAACAACACAGAGGAGTGCTTCTGGTACACACCTTTGTCTTTGTACACTTGTACCGTATAATATATACGAAGACATACAGTAACTCTGTTTTTTTATTACGTTATCACGTTTTTGTTGTGTTTTATTGTGTTAGTTGCTGGACACTTATTATGGTTTAAAACTAAACAAAACATATGCAGATTGGTGATATTAATAAAAAAACACAATTTTAGAAAATTAGTTTTCTATAACACTATAATGTATATATATATATATATATATATCTGACACCAAAGCAAACCTTTCTGCATTTTAATGATCAATTGAGATCATAGAATCCACTGACGGATACACACAATCTGACTTTTATCATCCATGTGGGGACACACAGTGTATAAACATCTGCACACATAGTTAACACACACGCAAACGCACACACACACACATCTGACCGTCTCTCTGTGTGTGTGTGTCAGGTATATCAATGCCCTTGAGGCTCCGTCGGCTCTGTTTGCCTCGAATATCTCCAGAGTCATGTTGAGGAGTAACGATGAAGTCAAAGAGGCGCTCAACAATCCAGACCGACACAGTAACAGTGAGTCTGTCAACACAACATCACATCTATTTCTAAAGCACTAAATAAACGATATAAACTTGATCATAACCATGAAGAACAGATGAAAGCTGCTGTTTGTTCTGTGTGATGATGTGTGTTTGTGCAGTTTTTGTTCTGTGTGGAACACCCGACGATGTGCTGGCGATCAAGAACAGCAGTCCTGTTCCTCCAGACGTGGTGTTTGTTCTCATTGATCTGTATAAGTAAGTTCTTGATTCTGATGCGAGATGTTCCTCACCTCAGCTGTGTTCAGACCAGTGTTGTGTGTGTTTCAGTGATGGATATCACACAAACATCTCCAGCTATGAGCACATGAGAGACGTGTTGGTCATCACCGTGCACAGCTTCAGGAACTACTCCAGCAACAACTTCTGGACACTAAACGCCACGGTACTCAACACACACACACCTCCAAAGACAAATACTGCACATCACCTACTCATTATAGTCAATACATCTCCAGTATACATATATATTTGATGTGAAATCCATCAAAATAGGGCACAGTAAACTGAAGGAATTTCACATATTTATTTATTTTCTTGCCTGTTTTTTTAAAATTTGAACTGCATTGAACTGAATGTTTTTTCAGTATATATATGTACTGCGCAAACGCACTTTTGTGACCCCAACTGAACTTCCGGTACACATTCACAAACAATCGAGCGCCTGTAGATTATTTCTGATAACCAGAAGCGTTACTTGGCTAAACTTGTCTTTCCAATATTTTGAATATAGACTGAGATACCAATATCAACCGCTAGATGTCAATGTACCATACGGTTTGTTTAAATGCAACCAAATACAGGACCCATTCAACAAACTGTTTCTTTAATAAAATTATTATAAAATAAAATCATATAAATGAATATTAACATGAATTAAATAGTTATATTATTAAACACTAGATACAGACCTGAAGTGTGGTCTGGTGCGCGTGCATCCGATGAAACCGCATCATACGGTCTATACTTCAGGTATTGAATTATCGAGAAATAAAATAAGACATGGTTCTTGTGATATACGTTTTTTAACTTAAACAAATGCTCAAAAGGTGCAAAAGAACTTTATAAGTCACTTGAATTTAAAAGATATCAAACTGGTTTCATTTTATAAAACTATTTTGATAGTAAGGACAGATTTTTCACATCATTTTAACAGCATTATGTAAAAGATGAAGGAGGTTTATTTCGAAATCACAACACTGAGATGTATTTAGTATCGTAAGACAGTATATCGATGTTTATTCTCTGATTCTATATATTCCTTGGTTTTGGCATTTAAAATGTTTGTTGTTATTTTCAACCCAATGTCGGCTCAGAAAAGGACAAACTCAACCACTGGGATATAAACGAACTGAGGCTGGGTTGTTTCAACCCATTTAGCTCACACACACATATATATATATACTGTAAATATATCAAGGGTTTTTGTTTCCAAATGAGATTTACATTTTTGAACAAAACAAACCAACTGCAGTTTGATTGAAACGCATAATAAAAAAAACATGATTTTGGAAAATTGTTAATTTAAACCAGCGCTTTGGTTACTCTTTACCCGTTTTTACCCAACGATGGTTTGAAAATAACTCAAGTGTGAAGATCCAGCGTAAGTCTATGAGAAATATGTCAAGTGTATAGATGTGAGGTGTTTGAGTAATATATGATGTGTGTCCAGCAGGAACTCAATGATTATGTGGTAGGTTACCATGACGGCGTGGTTCTCTTTGGTCGAGTGATGAGAGACAATCTACTCGCTCTTAAAAACAAGACGTCTGGCGGCATCATTCAGAACCCCTTCAGGAGCACAAGATTTCAGGGTATCCATCTCTCTAACGCTCCATCCTAAACACACAGAGGTGATGGAGACCTGACGTGTGTGTGTGTGTGTGTTTCAGGTGTAGGTGGACACTATGAATTAGATGCTAGTGGTGACAGAGATCTGAATCTGTCTGTGGTTTACACCAGCATCTCAACAAACTCAAACTATCAGGTGAGACACAACCTTCTGTTCTTCCTCTCAAGTGTCCTTCATCAACTCAATCATGTCAAGTCTCATGTGCTGTTCTGAATGTTGACAGTGAAGCTCTTGTGTTTGTCTTCAGTATAAGACTCTGTTTGTGTTTGACACGTCTGGGAATAAAACTGAGAAGAATCACAGTAATCCAGACCTGCCGTGGGCCGGATCACGACTCCCCAGGGACAAGCCATCTCACGGTATTCAATAAACAAACGCACGCACACGCGCACACACACACGCACTGTATGTTTTATTATCTCCGTGGGGACAGTCCATAGGTGTTATGAGTTGTATACTGTACAAATTGTATATATTTTTCCCTAAACCTAAAAGAAAACTTGCATTTTTAAATTTTCAAAAATGATCGTTCTGTACAATTGATATGTTTTGTGTCCGTGAGGACCTCAGTTATTGTCCCCACAGTGGCACGAGTCCCCATGAGCTGGTGTGTGTTCAGGTTTAGGTCCCCACTAACATATACAAACCAAGTCCACACTCATCCTTGCACACGCACACACACGTGCATGCACACACACATGCAGACATGAACACACGCATGCACACACACATGCAGACATGAACACACGCATGCACACGGGTACAAACATGCACACACACATGCATGCAGACACGCATGCACACAAGTACAAACATACACACGCTCAAACGCACTCACACACATCCCGCGCAAACCACACCACACGTCAAAATCCTATTCTTCTTCTTATTTACTAATGCCAAACAATCCAGATGATCACTAATGGAAAAACGAATAAATGATGAGATGATATCAATGTTATAATACCATTGAATTTCAAAAGTTAATGGTTGAATATTAACATCTGTGATGCTCATGTGTGTGGTTTCAGGTATGGAGATTCAGAACATCATTATGATTGTTCTCGGACTCAGTGTCGTCATGGCGACCGCTATTGCTTTCATACTGTACAGGTACAGTAGTCAGTGTATTTGAAGGCGGTGATTGACAGATGTGCTGAGAGTCACTGCTGTCTCGTGTGTTTGCCAGACAGAACAGACGAGTGCGTTACAATCAGAAGAAATGGTCACACATCAATCCAGCGCTCATCACACCGCTGGACGACAAAGAGAGAAATCACATCAGTCTCAGAGTAAAGCTCTCTCTCTCTCTCTCTCTATCTCTCTCTCTCTATCTATATATTCATTACACACGTGAAGCAGCTGATCAGATGTGTGTGTGTGTGTGTGTGTTGCAGATTGATGAAGATAAGAAGGGAGACAACTTCATCCAGATACACAATGGCCGTTATGATAAAAAGGTGCTGTTGAGTGTGTGTGTGCTGTGTTGTTTAACACATGTGTATATTATATTATATGCAGTATATACTGCCTCTTTATTGTTTGTTGTGTGAGGACTGTGTCAGAGGAGAACTGGTTCCCCTGGCTGGGTCTGGGGTCTCCTGAGGGTTCTTTCAGGTTCCTCACCGCTGTTTGCCCACTGCACTGGTTTTACTCACTGGGGGGCTGCTGACATCAGCCATATCATTTTGTTCTTGTTAATATTATTTTTAATGTAAAATTTTGTGTGAATTATAACTACATAGTCTGCATAATATATTACCTGTGTTTCTCTTCTTTAATCTTCCGTCTCTATCTCTCTGTGTGTGTATGTTATGTTTGGTGTGATCTGGCAAGCGTATGGGTTGTGTGTGTGTGTGTCTGTTTGTGTTCGCTGAGTGTGTGCTGTGTGAGGGTGTGTGTGTCCGTCTGTTTCATGCGAGTGTTTTGTTCATGACTCCTTTGCTTTTCTATTTTGTAAATGTAATGTATTGCTTCTAGTTAACATGTTTTCATGTACAGCTGCTTTGTAACAATGAAGATTGTAAAAAGCGCTATATGAATAAAAGTTGTGTTGTGTTGTGTAACGTGTATAATGTGTGTCGTCTCTGTGCAGCCGGTGATTCTGAAGGAACTGAAGAACACTGATGGGAATTTCTCAGAGGATCAGCGCATTGAACTCAACTCTGTAAAATCTCTTTTTCCTCTTTTACGTCACGTTGTGTTAAACTACAGTCAATGAAAGAGAATAATATTATTTCATCATTCAAACTAAATTACTTTTCTTACACAAGATCGACATTTTCTTTGATATTTTAGAGGTGATATATTGTTTTGGCTGTGTTCTTGTCTTACTCTCAGTTGCTGCGCATTGATTATTATAACCTGACCAAGTTCTACGGGACGGTGAAGTTTGACTGCGGCGTGTTTGGCGTGTTTGAGTTTTGTGATAGAGGATCACTCAGGGTGCGTCTTCATAATAACACAAACATAACACACATCAAAAGCTTCAGAGAACACAAACATCTAACTGTGTGTTTACAGTGTGTGCTAAATGACAAGATCTCATATCCAGACGAGAGCTTCATGGATCTGGAGTTTAAGATCTCCGTCATGTATGACATCGCAAAGGTCTGTGTGAGCGTCTTCTGTCTGTGATACTGCGATGTGTTGATGTCTTATGTCGTTGTGTTTATTCTTTTCATAACTGTGTTGTTGTCGTGATGTCAGGGCATGTCGTACCTTCACTCCAGTAATGTTGCTGTTCACGGCAGACTGAAATCCACAAACTGTGTGGTGGACAATCGCATGGTGGTGAAAATCACAGACTTTGGCTGTAACACCATCCTCACACCTGGCAAAGGTCTGTGTGTTCACATCACAACCCTCAACACACACAGAGAGATTATTCTCTGTATGGTAAGAAGAGAAACTAACTCTCTCTCTCTCTCTGTTTCTCTCTCTCTCTCTCTCTCTCAGATCTGTGGACGGCCCCCGAGCACATGAGGGTTCAGGGTATCTCTCAGAAGGGAGACGTCTATAGTTTTGCCATCATCTCACAGGAGATCATCCTCAGGAAAAGCACTTTTTACACCAGCTGTTGCTCTAATATGGCAGGTACTGAGACGTCCGTATAGATGTCCCCGATTATAGTTCCCCTTTTTACGCGTACATGAGGGACAGCCTCGCATACAAAGTACGTGCAGGTAGCGCTTGGACGTACAACTGCTCTTTCAAAGATGTTAATCAGATGTTTTCGAGATCTCCAGATGTTTAGCAGACATTTACATTTAGTAATTTAGCAGATGCTTTTATCTAAAGCGACTTACAAAGAGTTCGGGGAGCAGTAAGCGATGTCATAAAAGAGCAATAATACAATAGGTGCTTCTGAACCAGCTGAAGTGGTTTGATAGCCTTTGCAGGAAGACCAGCACGGAGAGCATTGCAGTAGTTCAACCTTGAGATGACCAGGGCCTGGACAAGGAGTTGTGCTGCATGCTCAGTGAGGTAGGGTCTAACCTTGCGAATGTTAAATAAGGCATATTGGCATGATTGCGTTGCTTTTGCAATGTGATCATTGAAGAACAGCTGTTTATCAAATTTGACTCTGAGGTTCCTGGCTGATTCGGAGGGAGTGATAGTGGAATTGCCAAGCTGGATGGTGAGATCTTGTTGGACCGTGGGGTGTGCTGGAAACACTAGTAGTTCTGTCTTGGCCGGGTTCAGCTGCAAGTGATGCTCTTTCATCCAAGCTGATATGTCATCTAGGCAGGCTGTTATGCTAGCTGCTACAGTGGTATCGTCTGGTTGAAACGAGATGTAGATTTGGGTGTCATCAGCATAACAGTGATAGGAGAAGCTGTGTGCCCGTATGATGTGTCCTAAGGATGTCATGTAGATGGAAAAAAGCAGCGGTCCAAGCACCGATCCCTGAGGGACCCCAGTGATCATGTGGTGGGCATTGGACAGCGAGCCCCTCCATGACACCCTAAAGGATCTGCGGGAGAGTTAGGATTCGGAACCAGCGGAGAGGGTAGCCTGACATTCCTAAGGATGGCTTGCTAGCAGTATCTGGTACATCTTACAGTATCTGGCACATCTTACAGATGTACCTGTGCTATCTGGCTCACTCACTTGCTTAATCACTCCCTCGATCTATTTGACGTCTGCATTTACATCCGCAAGACATTTGTTCATCTACAATACGTCTCTGAGACGTCTGCAGTCTGATGTATATAGGTAAAACTGTTTTTATCAGATGTTTTGACACAGCAGATGTTTAGCAGACATCTTACAGACGTATCTGTGCTACCAGGGTCGCTGGCTCGACCACTCACTTACTCTTTCACTCTCTCTCTTGGTTGTGTTCCAGAGAAGCTGTATTGCGTTCAGTACCCGAGAGGTCCCAATGTGTTCAGACCGGATCTCAGTTTTGAGTCTGTTGGAGAGACAGAAGCTGAGGTACACACACACTCTGAATCAGTAACATCACAAAAACACATATTCACATGTACTCTATAACTCCATGTGTGTGTGTGTGTGTGTAGCTGTTTGTCCTGATCAAGAGCTGTTGGGAGGAGGATCCAGAGAAGCGGCCGGACTTCAAGAGGATTGAAGGAGCTCTGGGGAAAATCTTCAGGTGTGTGTTTGTCGATTGTGTGTCTTTGAGTGTGTGACGTTCAGCTGACGTTCTGTTGTGTGTCGTAGTAATCTTCACAATCAGGCCAACGCCAGCTACATGGACAACCTGATCCGCAGACTGCAGATGTATTCCAGAAACCTGGAGCACCTGGTGGAGGAGAGAACGGCTCTCTATAAAGCTGAGAGAGACCGAGCTGATCAACTCAACTGCATGCTTCTGCCAGGGTCAGACACACACACATTTCTCAGTGTGTTTGTGTTGTGTGTGTGTTTGTTTGTTTGTAATGAATGTCTAACTCTCACAGGCCGGTGGTCCGCTCTCTGAAGGAGACAGGTTGTGTGGAGCCTGAGCTCTTTGATGAAGTCACTATATACTTCAGTGATATCGTCTGCTTCACGACTCTCTGTCATCACAGCACGCCCATGGAGGTGGTGGACATGCTGAACGACATTTACAAGAACTTTGACAGCATTCTGGATCATCACGACGTCTACAAGGTGCGTGTGTGTCCGTCGCCTCTTTAGTATAAAGTGAAGGTAATGGATTAGTAATGACAGCGCTGATGTCTCAGGTGGAGACGATCGGAGACGCTTACATGGTTGCGTCTGGACTGCCCAAGCGGAATGGGAACAGACACGCCGTGGACGTTTGTCTCATGGCTCTGGACATTCTAGAGTTCATGGGAACGTTTCAACTGAGACACCTGCCGGGAATCCCGCTGTGGATCCGGATCGGAATACATTCAGGTGTACACACATGTGCTTTTACATTAAAAAAATGCTGTTTACCTCCTGTGGACCAAGGCCCAGTTGCTTAGTTAAGACAGAGACCATCCTCACAGACTAGAAATTAGTAAGGACAGTATCAGTGTTACTTTTCATATTTCAATTAGTTTGATTGAAATAAAAAATGACTAACATCTAAGTCTAGTCCAAGCAGTTTATGCAACCGGCCCCAAAAGTGTCTAATCGTTTCTCTATGATGATGTAGGTCCGTGTGCTGCAGGTGTTGTGGGGAATAAGATGCCACGCTACTGTCTGTTCGGAGATACAGTCAACACGGCTTCACGTATGGAGTCTACAGGACTGCGTATGTCACACACACACGCGCACACACACCCACGCACACACACACACACACACACACAGTAATGTGACTGCTGTGTTTGTAGCTCTCAGAATTCACGTGAGCGAGTCTACCATTGAGATCCTGCAGAGAACAGAGTGTCAGTTTGAGTATGAACGCAGAGGAGAAACTCACCTGAAGGTCAGAGCACCTGCACTGCATACTGCCTACTTCACACTGCATACTTCACACTGCATACTCCACACTGCCTACTCCACACTGCCTACTCCACACTGCCTACTCCACACTGCCTACTCCACACTGCATACTCCACACTGCCTACTCCACACTGCATATTCCACACTGCATATTCCACACTGCATACTCCACACTGCCTACTTCACACTGCATACTCGACACTGCCTACTCCACACTGCCTACTCCACACTGCCTACTCCACACTGCATACTCCACACTGCCTACTTCACACTGCATACTCCACACTGCCTACTTCACACTGCCTACTTCACACTGCCTACTCCACACTGCCTACTCCACACTGCCTACTCCACACTGCATACTCCACACTGCCTACTTCACACTGCATACTCCACACTGCCTACTTCACACTGCCTACTTCACACTGCATACTTCACACTGCCTACTTCACACTGCATACTTCACACTGCATACTTCACACTGCATACTTCACACTGCCTACTTCACACTGCATACTCCACACTGCATACTCCACACTGCATACTCCACACTGCATACTTCACACTGCATACTTCACACTGCATACTCTATGCTGTTTACTATTGGACAAATGAAATGCTGTTGTATATTACATATCCTGGATTCAGAAATCAATTCATGATTTATGTATTTTCAATTCATCTGTAAAAATATCGAATCAAATAAAAAATCCAGTTCCACAACTTAATATGTTAAGTTTAATTAACTCATAACGCTAATTTGATTGAACTTACAAATGTTATGAAGCTTATTAATTTCATTGTGTGTGTGTTTAGGGCAAAGGAAAGGAGATGACCTATTGGTTAACTGGAGTCACAGGACAGAAATACAACCTGCCAACTCCACCAACAGCGTAAGAGTAACAACACACACACATTTAACACACAAAAAATACATCAATAACACACTGACACACACTCTCTCTCTCTTCAGAGAAAATTTCCAGCGTCTGCAGCAGGATCTGGCCGAGCGCATTATTTCCACACTGGCCACACGAGGAAATGAGCGCAGAAAAACTCTCTCCACACGACAGCGGAGAACACAGAGACACAGCGCAGACAACCAGCCCGAATACCTGCACCTGACAGACACAAACACACACCTGACAGACACAAACACACACCTGACAGACACAAACACACACCTGACAGACACAAACACACACCTGACAGACACAAACACACACCTGACAGACACAAACACACACCTGACAGACACAAACACACACCTGACAGACACAAACACACACCTGACAGACACAAACACACACCTGACAGACACAAACACACACCTGACAGACACAAACACACACCTGACAGACACAAACACACACCTGACAGACACAAACACACACCTGCACCTAACAGACACAAACACACACCTGACAGACACAAACACACACCTGACAGACACAAACACACACCTGAATGATACAAACACACACCTGACAGACACAAACACACACCTGCACCTAACAGACACAAACCTGACAGACACAAACACACACCTGACAGACACAAACCTCACAGACACAAACCTCACAGACACAAACACACACCTCACAGACACAAACCTGACAGACACACACACACCTGTGACACACACACACGTGAGACACACACACACCTGTGACACACACACATCTGTGACACACACACACCTGTGACACACACACACCTGTGACACACACACATCTGTGACACACACACACCTGTGACACACACACACCTGTGACACACACACACCTGTGACACACACACACACGTGACACACACACACACGTGAGACACACACACACATGTGACACACACACACCTGTGACACACACACACCTGTGACACACACACACACGTGAGACGTTGTCTTTAGTCGATATTAACCAACGTTTCATTTAGACGAATACAAATATCCTGAACTGTAAGCGTGAAAAACAATCTGCGTGCACATATTGGACTGCTGTAGATTGACCTGCTGCACTAAACTAATGCGGATGCTAATGTGACGTAATGGCCTTTGGAATTTGCTCCCACTCCATTGTGACTGTAGATAGTAAGTAAAAGAACAAGCTTCATTTTCTTATAAAATTATTTATTTATGAAATTGATTTACTTATAAACAAAAATGTCTTTCAACACATTGAAGAATGAAACAATATGACACTTAACTAAACCCTCCACAATAACATCAGTCTGAAATCATAAGTCATGTGAATTCAATCGCCATGAAACAAACATATTCATAAACAGACTCAACGTTACTGTGATTCTTATTCAAATATAAAAACAAAAAACATTCTTGAGATTTTTGCTCATTTGTTCTTTTTGAAATGGTTATTTACACTTTACATTTGTTTGTTTTTTGTCACAAGCTGATTAATGTCACAGACATGAACTAAACGTCTCGCTGAAGTGCTTTAAAATGTTCAGATTTGTTCGATATGTTAACAATTTCTACAGAAACAGGATGTTAAGACGGGATTCAAGGCCTGAAACTGAAACGCAGAATAATCCTGTGATCAGATGAACCGTTGATGTGTTTTGACTGAAGTCAGACACTGTAGGTTTTGAATGTTTTTGTCAATGTTGGTCATGTTTTGAAGCACACTGGCTTATAGATACTATTAAGAATATCATATTCATTCAGATTAGAGTTAAATCTCTACGGGAACACTGTTGAATATTGTTTTGTAGTTTTAGTCAAACCTCAGCTTGTCCAGTTTTAGTGGTAACCAGAGCAGAATATCCCAGTTCTGTGGCCGGAAGTGGAAGACTATGCTCCGCCCATCCATTACACAGACTCCGCCCACATGTTTCCTCAGCGATGGGCACTTCCTGCAGTTTACTGTCCTCTTCCTGCGGGGAAGACACCGCGGTGTGAGTGTCCTCTTTACCTGCTGGACAAATAAACCAAAGAGAAAAGCTTCAGAATTCTGTCCATCCTTTATTTATTGTAAACCTGAGGGCCATAGAGCGTTTCATCCTCAGTTTGTGTTTGGGTGGCGTCTAATAATATCACTATTTATATTTGATTTCATTCATGTTAATATTCATTTCTATTATTATTTTATTGTATAATTCTTGTGTTGAATAAACTATTTGTTCAATTTTGTTGTGTGTTCATTTTATTAAATAAACAATTTGTTGAACGGGTATTTAAAGGAACTTTATGGTACACTAGCGGTTGAGTTTGGTGTTGCAGTCTAAACTCAAAACAGGAAATAGAAGTTTAGCCAAGTGACGCTTCTCGGTTTCATTTGCTTATTATCAGAAATAATCTAAAGACGCTTTATTGTTTGTGAATGTGTACCGGAAGTTCAGTTGGGTCACAAAAGTGCACATGCGCAGTAACGTCTGTTGTTGAAAACCGTGATGAAACCGTCTATAGTTCAGTGGAACACCACAGAAGATATCTTGAGAAATGTGTTCATATGTGGTTCGGGGTTTGATTATCAACATTCTTCAAAATATCTTATTCTGTGTTCTGATGAAGAAAGAAAGTGGACAAGTTTAGAATGACATGTGAGGATGAATAAATGATGACAGAATTCTTATTTTTGGGCTGAGCTGTCGCTTTAAGAAAGTGTGTGGTTATTAAAAATCATCTGCCTCATCAAACATATTCAGTTTAGATTCATTATCTCACCTCAAGCACCAATGAACTTACTATCAACCCAAAGACTGTTGAGGATAAATATAACACAGAGTGTCGTTGTGTTCTTCCGCTGGGCCACAGACCTGATGAGGCGGGGGGCATCCCTGAAGACCACCTCAGGTCCTCATCACCCCACAGGAGGAACATAAACTCTCTCTGGTGTGTGTGTGTTATCAATTACAAGGGACGACATGTTCTGTGTTTCTTGTACCTGTGTTGTGGGAGGTTCTGTGTTGATGTTTGTAGATGATAACCCAGAAGAGCAGCACCAGAAGTGAGCCGCTCATCACCAGACTGACACAGATCCAAATGCTGGGACTCACGGCGGGCCGCGGCTCGACCGGACCTCCGCTGCTCAACACCTGCTTCACAACGGCCACAGTAACATCTACACGACACACACAAACAGCAGATACTGATCCAATGCTTCTACACTTCAGACTGACTCCAGTCATAATGATGAACATGAGATGAAGGTGAAGGTGGTCACTCACCAGTGATGGGCGATGATGGTCTCAGCCCGACAGGTTCACGGTTTATACAGAGTTTGAGTAGAGAATCCCAGACAGAACCAGGAGCACATTTTCTCTCCATCGCAACACACAATAACTGACACAAACGCTGAAATAAAGAGAGAGAGGGAGACGAGGGGAGGAGAGAGGCACGCTTGTTTCACTTCTTCATTTGTGATAAAGGAAAGAATGAATCACTCAGTCTCTAGAGAAACACAAATAGACGTAGAGAAGAGAGAGAGAGTTTTACATGAATATGTTCACAAAGTTGTGAAAACAAGCACAACATCTATACGTGGGCCGCTGTTAAATGTCTCTCATCATTTCTTCATCCTCATGTCAAACCTGTGTGTAACTTCTACATCAGAACACATAAGATGTCAATAATCAAACAACACTGAATCCAGCCTCTGCACAAGCTCAACAGTGCTGCACAACAAGGCAAAATAAAAACAATTAGATTTAAGATTACAAAATTTCAGCCAATAATAGATTATTAATGATAGAGTCGCCCTTTAGCTTCTTTAGCTCACAGCTTTTGTCAGGTCTGGGTATGGACTGCGTCCTGCCCGCTCTGGTAACCTTGGACTTTAACCTTGGATTATGATAGTCTAGTGTATGCAGGATTAAAAAGATGCGTCTTTAGTCTAGATTTAAACTGACAGAGTGTGTCCGCCTCCCGGACATTGCAGGGAAGACTGTTCCAAAGTTTAGGCGCTAGATAGGAAAAGGATCTGCCGTCTGCACTTGATTTAGAAATTCTAGGTATTACCAACTGACCTGACGCCTGAGAGCGTAGTGCACGTGATGGACTATAATATGTAAGAAGTTCTCTCAAGTAGTGAGGAGCATGCAGGGCTTTATAGGTAATAAGCAAGATTTTAAAGTTCTCACAAAAGAAAGACAGATTTACAACCACATAAATGATCACTTTAACAGATCAGAGCAAGGTATAAAACACAGAATATATTCAGTTCTTGCTGTGTGTCAGAAAGGTCACAGGTTTGATATTCAGGGGACACAAACTGATAATAACTCAGTCACTCTGGATAAAAGTTTTTTTAAATAGTTTCAAGTCAAACACACAAACTATCAATAGCACAGCGTAACCACATGCAAAAACACACACGTCTGTTTCTCTATATCCATCAGAACTTCATCACACATGACTGGATTTAAGATACAACAAGACGCAAAAATATCTTCAGATAACAAACAAATATTCTTCAGATAGTTCAGATAGTTCAGCGTCTCTCTGAGTGAATTCATGATCCACGTTTACACAAAACCGCAAAATCTAACGTGTGTCGTCCCTACGGTTTCAAGAGATCTTAACGTCTCATGCTGAGAGCAGACACATCAAGTCTGAGATCTCAGTGGAACTCAAACACTTCTCATCAAGTTCTCTCAGAATGAGTCATGACGTCTACAGTTCACGCTTTACCTTTATTATTTCTCATGAAGAATTGTAAAAGAGGTTTTTAAAAGGTACTGTTTTACATTCACATCTTCTAGACGTATATATGACAGCAGACGTCTCAGAGACGTTTTACTGATGAGCAAACAATCAAAAGAATATGTTTTGCAGATGTACAGTAAATACAGAGAATGTATGTGTGCTATCAGGGCTTGTTCCTTCAACTCATTGATTCTCAGTAAATGAAGTCAAGCGCTGTGACTGAAGCGTTCAGTTTCTCTTCAGACAAGCATCATGACATCAGAAGGATCCAATCACAGACGCTTTGAAATACAGTGGTTTTATTTAGTGCTCAGACCCGTCAGTACATCACATCAGACACATTTCTCCTCAGCTCAAGAACAAACGCTGAGGATAAAGCTAGAAGAAACATTGGGATATGATCAGATCTATGCGACGTTCATGTCATGTGACCTGACATTATAATAATCATACAAATATTCCACAGACAGACGTGTTTTCAGGGTCTGAAGAGCTGCGGCTGCATGCTGACGAAACTGAAGTTGTATTGTTGAGGAAGACCCTGATGTAAGGTGCTGTTGAACTTCTCCCAGGAGAAGACGGGAAGCCCACCGTCTGTGGTCGGTCCATTCAGAGCCTCCGACACGAACTCCTGAGCCATGTGAAGATCCGCCACCTGCCGACAGACAGACCGTGAGTTCACCGTCATCGTTAGATAAACACTGTGAGGCGTCGACATTCTGACCTTGGTATCGTAACATCCTCCGGGACTCGCGTTGTGCTCGCGCAGGTCATTACGGCAGCAGATGGATTTACACGGGTCGCCCTCAGAGTACGGATCGTTCTTATAATCTGAACAAACACAGACTTCAGATTCAAAACGCACATCATGATGCCAGTGAAAGGGAGGTGATGATGTTGCTATGGTTACCGTTGTATCTCATGATGTGTTTGAGGGATGTCATGTCGTTCACTGAAGACTGGTCCCGACGGAAGATCTTGGCGCGGGGGCAAAGGTCGTAAGAGAAGTCATCGCCGTACGCCTTCCACATCTGCTCGTAGCCGCTCCGCAGGTAAATCTTACGGTGAAACGGCACGTTATATGACGGCCAGTAACCTGCAAACATCTCCAGCTTTCACATAAACGTGTCTTTTAAAAGATGATGATGTTGATAACATTAAAGATAACATCTTGTGTGTGTGTGTCAAAAGTTACTCGGAAAAAGTAATGAAATACTAATTACGTATTCAACAGTGTAATGACTCTCTCCAAAAAAGTATTTACTTACTTAACACTAATAACTTATCATGGTCGATGTAGGATATAGAAAATAATGAGTTTCAAGGATAGACATGAAACGGCTCTTTAATTCATTCAAATAAATAATATTATTCTTATTAACTGACCAAAGTATACGAATGTGAGGATATAAGGCATACATGTTAAAGTTAGACATATATATATTCAAAAGTGGAAACAACGTCAAAATTATAACAAAGTATTTAGTTCTATTTAATCAAAAAAATAGAGCAATCCTTACTTGGGAAAAAGTAATTAAATTACACTAACTAATTGCTTAACTAGTTACAGTTTGATTCCTCATGGTATCGTCCCTTTTACCGAATGAAACCGTGTGTCTGACCTCTCCGCAGCGTCTGCGTCTGATCTGAAAACTCCACCAGTCCAGGGATCTGTTCCACCACCGTCAGCGCTCCGTCCTCCAGTCTGCTGCCCAGACTCACCCGACTCGTGTCCACGATCATGTACTGATTATTATACGTGCCTGACAGACACATTCACGATCACATTCACACATCCAGAGCAGAAACATCCCAACAACAAAAATTCACGTTTCTCACCCGAGTTGAATCTAGAGAAGGTCTGTGCCCACTCCTCGCCGGTGTGTGCCAGCACGTGTGCCAGTCGAACCCGCTGCCAGGCGAACAGACTGGCAGGAGTGATGTGAGAGTAGAGGGAGGTGTTGAAGACGTTATTGGTGGTCTGAGTCATCATCAAACCGCTGCCCAGCAGATAGAAATCATCCAGAGACACCAGGAAACCTCCACACAGACACACACATTAGTGATGAACTTACAGGATAATCATTGAAAAACACTCAAGTTCCTCTTTTCATGATCTGTATGTCAATTTAACGCCCTGCGAATGTCATGTCTGTAACACCAGGAGACACTGACCCCGCCCCCTGACATCATGACAGGACAGGGGTGTGGTCTGCTTCAAATCCACATTGAATAAACATTTCTGTTCCTTTGTTTTTCCAATAATATTCAAGAGAGATGTTGCTTTAGCAATAAAACTGAAATCGGTTTAAAGCTCTTAAATAGTTAAGTGGAAATAAATAAAACAAAGCGACACTAAATCAGAAATAAACAATCTATAAACAAAACGAACAACTTTAGAAAATCTGAACATTAAACGTATTATTTAAAAATAAAACAAATATTTTAATGCATTTAAATGACTGTTTTGACCGTATCGAACACATGTGTGTGTACCGGGATAGCTGCTGAAGGACAGTTTTCCAGTGGCGGTGTGAGGTTCACTCAGTTTAAAGTCCCAGTGTTTGTAGATGCGCATGGTGGCGGCGTACGTGTACCAGCTGGAGTGAGCGAACAACAGATTCTCATAACCCGGCAACATCTGAAACAACACGAGAGCAGATGAGACTCTCTGATGATATTCACTGAAGTGTGCGCCGCGTGTCTCACCTTTATAAGCGCCGAGCAGTGACCCATGGGTGGAGTTTTATACTGATTCAGTGTGGATCTATCACCGGGCACCAGTGCTGGGATCAGATCCAGAAGATCACCAACGGCATTCAGAAACTGAATGTTAAACTGGGACAGAGGCTGAAGAGAGAAGAACATATCAAACATCTTGAACCGATGCTCACAAACATGATCGAAGGGATTTCTCACTTTCTTCCCCTGTTGTTTGGCCCAGTCGGCCACACCGGCCTGCAGTCCGTCCAGCTGAGCCAGAATCAGACCCGTGTGAACCCAAAGGGGATCCGTGCGGTTCCGCTTCACCTGCCGACGGGACCAAACGTCCTGTTTCCTGACAGACGAATAAAACGCATGTTGCGGGACATCAGTGAGGAGATTCACGTCGTCCGACTCAGGATGAGAAATACTCACGCCATGAAGCGCTTGACCGCCACCAGTGTTTTGGGGCTGTTGACCAGCTGTGGGTACATGTTGCTATAATGATCGTAAATCTCCCTAAAACAATTAAAGAACAATACTCAGCTACTGGATGACCACTGAAGATCCAGACAGGAGTGACACACTTACGGTGCCGTCAGGAAGCCCTCCAGATATCCGGCCAGGTAGAGCGTGACATCATCTGGCTCAGCGGTCTGTCCGTATCCGGCTCGCACCTCCAGCACACCCCAGCCGGAGGAGGAGAGAGTGTCGTTATAGTAACCGTAAGCATCGCTCTGATGGTCCAGAACACCTTGCTTCAGCACGACGGCCTTATGGGTCGAGTCCCAGTATGCGGAGGCCTTTAACAGCTCTACAGCACACACACACACACACACACACACACACACACACTTGAATTATGACATATAAACAACAAACAGAACTGAAAAACACTCTGATGAGGAATAAATATGTGGTTTTGAGATCACGTGACTCTTTTTCCTTTATAATCCCACTATAGATACTTCCTCAAATTAACTTCTGCAGTTTGTACCACAGGTGGAACTTCACTGAGGATATGAGAACATAAAACAATCTCAACACGAACTCATTTGTTCACAATTTCCACAATGCAGCCAATTCTGTTGCGTTATTAAGATCTTCACTTCATGCGCCGCTGCGCAGACCGGACTGCGCATAATACCAAAGTATCGCGAGAACCAGTTGAAAGTTTGGACTCTCGCGACGCTTGGGTGTTAAATGCAGCTCGGTCTGCGCAACGCCGCATGACGTCAAACACACCTTTAGTTTCGGTTGAGTGTGTCTGGAATCACGTGACTTTATTGGCATTCATCATCATCATCATCATCATCATCATTAGTAGAAAACAAACTTTTTTTGTTAAAGAAAAAGAAAGCAAGTGATTTACACCCTTTAGCGTCACACAGTCACACACACCGAACACAAAGCCGCAATCTGATCTGTGTGTATGAGAAACACGAGCTTTATGAAACTAAACCAAAGAGTTTACTTACTGTCTCCACGCGCGCTCACGACAACACAGCACACGAGAAGAAAGACACGCACGCGCGTCATGTTTGTGTTTGTTCAGCTGAAACCGAGAATAAATCCTCCGGTCGATCAAACCCCGTGAACGCGACCCCAGTGAAGACAGGCGCGAGATTCACAACATTACACGCTGAATCAATCAGAAAAAGAAAAGATCTTCACCCCAGATGGGACTCGAACCCACAATCCCTGGCTTAGGAGGCCAGTGCCTTATCCATTAGGCCACTGGGGCACATGATGCTCGAGGAGGCGCACAGGCGCTTATAAACGCGTCCAATCAGAGGTCACGTCACCGTGACGTATCACACGCGGAAGCGGATCGTTTTCTGACACTTTTAGCTTCTAAACTCGCAAATGCGAATAAAACAACACTGACGTGTTTCTCTTTCTTAATAAATGTGCGCTTAACATTAACGGTACACATCGTGTTGTGCGTTTATTTAGTAAAACACTTCGCGAGGCAGATTGATTTACTGGAAAGAGGAATTAGTTGTTAAACACAAACAAATAAAGTTGAGTTGCAATGATCTGTCAGTGTTCGCTAAGAGTCCTCACATTATAACAACATATTGCGTCATGAGCTCATTCCAGTTTAAATATAGTTGTTAAGTTATCTGAGCACCAGTCTGTCTGCTGTTTCACATCTCTACACTGAATCACATCTCTTGTGTTAATACAGATGAAAGAACACTAACCCTCCCTCTTCTTATTAGCATCTACATGTCTCTTATTTCTCCCTGAACTCTCTGTAAGTCACTTTAGATAAAAGCATCTGATAAATGACTCAATGTAAATGTTCCTCAAGTCTTTAAATTGAGAGTTAAATGTTCAATCATTATATTAAATGTGCACTAAAGGCTCAGAGAGAAACAGTGTGATGAACTTCATTATGAAAAACACAAATGACCTTCATGAAGAGAAATGACCTTTAGAAAGCTGCCCGCAGGAGTGTCATGTGAACCTCAAAGCAAGTGTAATGGATTCAGTTTAGTTGAACTATATCATCATCTGATGCTCGTGTGTCTGTCACACATCCGACAGCAACTGAAATGAAACTCATTTCTCAATGTTTATAAAGTTAGATTTATATTTTCATTTGCATATAACAGATTTCACTAACATTTTACTCTTGTTTAAATAACGCATCATATGATAACTTTATGAATTCAGAAGTCACATGACAGCAAACCCACAACAACATAATCCATCAAATACCACAAAAGATTCGATTCCCCTCAAACACCCAAACAAACAAGACAGAAACAGAATAAACACTGACATACGCAGATCAGTAGAACTTCAAATATATTCCTCCAGTGTTTTAAGTGACAGAAATAAACAGGTAGAAACTCACTGCTGTGCAAATACACATGAAGCCATGAAATCTGTCAAGACTTCATCAGATTTTTGGTCCTTTCCAATTGAAATGCATAAACTACAAATAAAATAATGCAAAAACTTCAATATTTTTCAACCTTTAAACACCAGACTGAACCCCACAGCAAACACACTCATTCACCTGTTCACCAGCCGTTCGTTCGTTCATTGAAGCGATTCACTAACTGATTCATTCATGTAGTTTAAAGGAGTAGTTCACCCAAACACATGGTCCACCAATTTTGTGTGAATTACTCATTCATTGGTTCACTCATTCATTCATCGTCGATGAGTTTCTCCGCTCCGTTCTCAGTCTGCTGGAGATCATCTTCCGCTCCTCGGTTCTCCTCCTCTTCCTCGTCCTCATACGAGAGGTTCTGCCCGCCGTAGTTCAACATGGTTCTGGACAGATCCACCTCGATCGGGAACACGTCTGCGTCTTTCAGAACTCCGTAACAGTCGTCATAGTAACGAGACATCCCAGAGACGAAGCGCTGCAGCTGGAAGACGATGTCCTGAACTGGAGACACAGACGAGACACAGATGAGACAGAGAAGTGCACGTGTCACACGTGAAGGGAATCTGAACTCACCGTGTTTCTGATCCAGCAGCTCGATCTTCTCCAGGACGTCTTTACGCATTTTGGCGAATCGAGCGCGAGCTTCCTGACGACAGCGCAGAACCAGACGGTACTCGTAGTTACCGGTGCTGACGCGGTACAGCGGATCGCCCAGAGCCTGAGAGAGAGAGGGGGTTTATTTTATGACTATGTTCTGATTAAAATCAATTCTCACATATTTAACCTAACAATCTGTAACTTTGGTCTCTCTATCGTCATCTCTGAGAAATACAAGTGCAGTTTACTTCACTTACATGCTTAAACAGAAATAAAATCATCTTTTCATAAATCAGACATTCTTTTCTGAATGTGTTCGTATTTTAACATCACCACTGCAAATACAAGGAATCATTCTGACATTTCATCATCTGTGTTAAAGTCTCATGACCATCATCCTCCAACCGCACAGACATCATCATGACCGATTCAGATTCACGGGAATGTTGATGAAAAGAAAGACGGTTTGTGCATTTGTTTTGATGTTGTGTAGCAGAATGAATTCATTCTCTAAATCAATTTTATCAACCGTATCACTTCGGTTCCAATCATTACAAAAAACGTCGCACAAACTTGGTCATTAGATTGATGTTTAGATGTAGGTGTGCATTAGGATGTTGGGTGAAATTGTATTTTTGTATTTTCCAAGGTCACTGTTATGCATTACATCAAATGAAATACGCTTTTGAACACGTTTTCTTGACAAATGAGTGTATTTTACTGCTTTGTCTAATAAATCCAATCCAACAAGACAACATGCACAGAATCATGTTTGTGTGGTGTTTGTTAACGTTAACATCTGTCTGCAGAGAACTTACGATACAGCTGTACTCTTCATCATCCATCTCCTTCACCTTCAGACAGTACGACTGAAACACAAACATCATCATCATCATCATCACGTGACGTGACGAAACTACACGTGTACACAACAGACGTGTCATTGAATGTTCTCACCAGATACTCAAACTTGACGTCCAGATACTTGCGGATGGTGAGTTTGGTGTCTGGAATGGCTTTGTGCAGATACGTGTTCAGATCGTGCAGCATCTGAAGAACAGAACAAACACACTCAGCTCATGAACTCTTCAAGAGAATGTTTCAACTGATCTGAGGTCAGAGCTCTCACGGGTTTGATGGTCTTCAGCAGCTGGATGCCGAACTTCTCCATGTTCCGGTGAGCTTCAGCGAACTTCACGAATGCCTCGCTGGCTGCGGCCTGCGGCTCACGGACGCCGATGACGGAGAACACATCACCAAACGCTGAGAGAGACGATCAGATGAATGATGAAGACCGAGACACATGATTGTGATGAAGAGTGTGTGTGTGATCTCACCTCTGTGTGTCTGAGAGAGCTCATAGAAAGCTCTGAGCAACCGCTTGGTGTGTTCCATCAAACCTAAACACACACACACAGCTCGGTTTATTTCATGAAGATCTCACCGCTTAAACATGGAAGAGTGCTGTGGATGAAAGACCTTTATACAGTTCTGCAGTTTTCTCCAGTTCCTCGAGCCTCTTCACCAGACCATCTACACACACACACACACCATTATAAACATCACATCCTGTACATTCTACGTACATTTAAATGTCTTGCGCTTTACAATACTAATTGGCTTAAAGCAGCATGACAGAAAAAGCATGTTTTACATGAAGACTAATATCACAGACTTGTGTGTTTGTGTGCATGTATGTAGCGTGCGTGTGTTCTGACCGTTACACAAAATGGCTCGACTGAGACCGAGAGCGTCTGCTGTTCCTGAACTCATGTTCTCCACCAGACGATGCTTCACCTTCTTCAGAACTGAAACATGAACACACACACAGCGAAACACAAGACATCTCATTTACTCATACACACACATTTTCATGCAAACACACTTTATGTAATACAGAAATTCATACCGATATCCAGAGATTTGCCCTGCTTTGGGTCGGCCTGGAGTTTATTGTATTGAATCACAACTTCACCCTGACAGATGTAACAAACACACATCATCACTACATTACAGCATACAGAGGTCATTTCTCATAAACAGCTGGTTAGCATGTCACAGAGTTGATTGAAAAAAGAGAACTGAATCTTCTGACGTTACAACAGCAGAGTCAGTGGTGTCACACACACATTAGAGATCCATATGAGCAGACATTCCTATGAGAAGTGTGTTGTGGGATTCTGGGAGCACATGTTGTACCTGAACCGCCTGGATCATCTTGGCCACCTCCACTTTACTTTTTCCCTTCACTGGTTTGCCGTTTACACCAGTAATCTCATCACCGGCGGCCAGAGTCCCGTCCAGAGCGGCTGAAGTGTTATCAAACACCTGATACACAAACACACGTCTATTTCTGCAGTTCTCAGGGTTAATCGAAAGAATTTCTTTCAGGGATTAATAACATCAGTCCAACGGGAATGGGCAGGTGCAGACAAAGATTATAATCTTACATAGATGTTGATCTTATTCTTAAACACATTCAATATATCTACGCATTGTTCGCAGAAAGAGATTTGGGTGTGTTGTGTGAGCAGCATGTTTGTTGGGTCGGTGTGAAACCCCTGATGGTGTTTGTTGGATCGGTGTCATTGATGTGAATAAGCCTTAAGAGTGATTGACAGTTGTCACCTGTACAATGTATAGGCAAGGACAGAACTGAGCTCCGCCCCCAATACTGATCCCAATCAGGTTCTGTGGGTCTTTCTTCAGGGTCACTGTTCCCGGAACCGTAGGAATCCCTCTGCAACATCCAGAAAGAAAATATAGTGTTTATAATTGGCCAGCGGATGAATCTTCCAGCTAATCACAACTAACTGTCCCAAGTTGAAAGTGGTACTTTTAAAAACGCAGTGACCGGCAGCTAAACACTTTATTATTTGTAATGATCATTATTTTATGATACTCACAGTTTGTCCTCCTCCAGCTCATAATCCATGTCTGTAAACATAACTGCTGGTGTTTGTGTCAAGCGCTCTTTTCATTCATTGAAATGCTGAAAGCAACAGAAATGCATTGATACAGAAACACCAGTCAGTCATCTCTAGTAGCTATAAACATGTTACGGTGCAAACCTGCTCTACTCTTTAAACAGATTCTTCACACACAAATGAAAAGTCTGTCATCATTTCCTCTCCTTTGAGTCCATCCAAATGAACACAGAGAAGATATATAAGAATGATTATAACCGGACAGATCTCTACACCCATAGTACCTTTGATCTGTTGAACACAAAAGAAGATATTTTGAAGAATGTAGGACAGCAAACAGTTCTGCGGCACTTTTGACCACCATTGTATTTGTTCCTACTATGGGAGTCAATGAGGGATGAGATCACAACAAACACAAAGGAGAGGAAATGATGACGTTTCATGTGTGGGTTTAGCATGCATGTATATACATATGTACGTCAATAATACAGCTAACTAACACAATAAAAACAGGATTATTTGTTTTTTGTAACAAATCATGTTGTTCTTGTGTTTGTTAGCTGTATTATTATGACTGCAGTTTGATATGAATTGTAATGAAACCATCTGTTAAACTCACAGGTTTACGTCACAGAATGACTGTTATTACTAAAGCAATCTTACCGCTCAGCAGATAACGAGTAAGAGATCAGACACACACGTGCATCATTCTGATCTCAATGTTTAAAGCAGAAATCTGACGGAACGTGCAGCTGTTAGATCCAAACACCAACAAGCGGCTCTCTCGTGGCGTCATTTCCGTTGTAAGCGGAAGCTGGTTTTGGAGCGCGCGCATGGGCGTGACCGCGTGCCTCCCTCTAGTGGACTTACGGGACTTTACTTTTATTTGTATTTTCACTGATGCCGGTAACTTCTGTCAAAACTTGATTTTTAGGGCTGGATGGGATAAATATGAGAAACATGTCTAATACATGCACGAGCAACTTATAATAAACACGTGTTCGCGCCCTTTAATAAAGCGTTGAATCATCCTCACAGAAACATAATCTTTGTAAGTGATAGTATTCTACAACTCATAAAATGTCCTTTCATAAGTGAATATTTGATAAAGTATCTAACGAAGGCACATAGTTACAGTTTTTTCCTATTGCTAAACGCCAGCGAGCACAACTGCAGAACAAACTTTTCATCTTTACACTTTCAACAATTTCAGTGACTTCATACAAAATCATATTTTCTTCAAAGAAAAGTTCAAAGTGACATTCTTTCACATGATTTATTTACATTTTTAGAACATAACAATTCTTTAAGGTAAATGAAAATTCTCAGTTTGCGTCAATAGTGTGTAATTTACGGAATTACAGTAATGAGGAAAAAAAGGTATAAACAAAAAGTACATACTGTAATTCAAACAAATGATTGAGTGGCTAATCCTGCCTCTCTCTAGCATCAGGCCACATGTTTTCATCAACATCACATCTAATGTTCTCTCTTGCAATGCACCTGGGGAAGAACCTTCTTGAGTGCCTTATCCATCCCTGGCAGTCCTCTGGATTCGTGGCCTCACATCCGGCACGCATGGCTTCCAAAAGAGACATTTGGTTATGTGGGTGGTGATCAAACACTTTCCACCTCCAGGCAGAGAAAAACTCCTCTATTGGGTTGAGGAAGGGTGAATATGCAGGCAGGTACAAAACCATAAATCTGCGATGTGCTGCAAACCAAGCTGTGACAGCTGCAGGTTGGTGAAAAGCAACATTATCGCATACTATGACAAAAACTTGGGGGTTTCTTACTGGCTCCCCCTGTTGTGCTGGCACTAGCTGAGCATAGAGCTGTTCTAGGAAAGCTATAAGCCTTTCTGTGTTGTATGAGCCAATGAGTGGTGTGTTGAGAAGCAAACCATCATTGGCCATTGCAGCACACATGGTGATATTTCCCCCCCTTTGGCCTGGAACCTCCACAGTGGCCCTTTGACCTATAACATTCCTTCCTCTGCGCCGTGTTTTGGCAAGGTTAAATCCAGCTTCATCGATAAATACAAATGAATGTGGTGTTTCCAGTGCTTCCACCTCCATTACTCTCTGAAAAACAGTAAGTGCACAGTTTTACTCTAGTAATGCTAGTGTTTTTTTACTATAACTATATTTTATAGCTGTGTATGTAACCTCAGATGTCTTACCTGGACATGTTGGTATCTTTGCTCTTTTACTCGTTCACTGTTTCTCTGGAATGGTACAGTGTATAACTGTTTCATTGTAACTTGGTGTTTCTGTAGGACTCGAGAAATAGTTGTTGTGCTGACAGAATTAACATTTTCAAAAATATCATTATCAGCCAGCACTCTATCTTGAATCTCCCGCAGTTTTATTGCATTGTTGACAAAAACAATGTCAACAATAGCATTTTCCTGCGCATCTGAGAATATTTTTCCTCTTCCTCTTGTTGGGGTCGGCCTTTGGGTCCTGTTGTAAAAATATATTTTACAGTCAAACTTACTGTCATATACATATAATTGCAATAGAAAATAAATTCCTGTAATGTTTTCATTTACTGTAAGGATGTGACTCTCACCTGTTTGTATGATGGAAAATCCGCATTACAGATGCCACTGTGGATCTTTGCAGATTGTGTTGCACCCTCAACCCTTCAGAAATATTATAGTGAGAAACCTTGAGAAACGTTTCTTCTGGATGTCCTCAATGGGAGAAAGTGTAGTCCCTGTGATGCGCTGCCTTGCGCTCAGCAACAGAACAGTTCCCGTACCAGACTGTGACACAGTTGGTCAGGATGCTCTCTATCGTGCAGCGATAGAAGTTCACCAGGATAGTTGAAGACAGTTGGTTCTTCTTCAGTGTCCTCAGCTCGCGCTCACAAGAACAGCACGCATACAGTAAAGTACGCCATAGAAGAAGTCATCTTAAAGGCACATCAACATTCATGTTATGAACACTGTTAAACACTAGGTGGCCGTTACAATTGTCAAAAAAATCTTCTTATACATGTTTTAATATGGATGAGATTGAGCTAAAATGTCATGATATTGGATAGGTGGGATCAATGGGGTCTGTAAAAATGTGTTTTTGTTTGGTTAAACAGTAATTCTGTGGTATAATTAGATCTATTTCAGGAATTAATTTACAGTTTACACATTTTAAATCTGAAAAATGCTCACTGCATTTGAAGAGAGTAACCTTGGAATATTTTCTGACATCAGAACAGAATAAATATATTTCCTTTTATATGCTGATATTGTTGCCATTAAAACTGCTTATAGAAGAAACTACTAACATAGAACAACAAATAAACATTCAGACTTTCATGGAAAATGTAAAAGTATTGTGTTGACAAACACGAACACAGGTTGTGCGATGTAACCACATGACACTTAGCAGTCTGTATGTGGGACATTCCAAACAAACAGGTTTTCTGATGGACACTTTAAAAAAACTCCCTTTTCCTCCTTCATAAGATAAACTAACCTGATGGATTCCAAGCAAACAGGTTTTCTGAATGTAGCTCTGCCTCATGAGCTCAGTATATGAACAGCTTCAGCACAAATCACCAGATGTGCAGCACACTGCAGTCTTTCAAGTGAGTGCACTCAATGGCTAGCCAAGAGCTTCTACTTTTTATTTACGTATTAACTTATTTTTATTTGAATGGTTTCTCAATTCTGATGTTCATGTCAATTTTGCGTTGCAATTTTCAGATCAAATACCTGGCAGAAATGGCAACAAATTTTGTACAAAATCGGTGGCAATGGAGGTGATAAGTTTTCTTTCACTGGTGAGAATAATGGTGCCAGTTTACAGAGGATGTGGGTTTGGGTGGGAGGGTCACAGGTGAAGGCGGTCCGGGCCTGGCTCACAGACGGAAGAGAGGAGACCTTTGGAGTTCCTGAAGGATCATACGAAGAGTACATGTTTCAGCCCGGCGAGCTCATCACCTCAATGTCACTGTGGGGAAACGGAGCGGGGACGCGTCTCGGAGCCATCAAATTCAGCACCAACAAATCTAGAAGTTTCTTTGTGAAAATGACAAGCTGGGGACTGAAAACAGAATATCCCATAAACGTCGGCTCTGGATTCTGTCTGGGCATCGTGGGAAGATGCGGGTGGGACATCGACTGCATGGGATTCTTATTTCTCAATAAAGTTGAGTCGGTAATTCTCACTAATGTCAGCTATCCCACTCTTGACTGGGTTGAACCAAACGTCACACTGGAAGTGATGCAGTCGAGCACTTACAAGAATGAAACCTCCGTCAGTCAAGAGCAAACCCTTGAAAGCTCAAAGAAAATAACCAAATCCTCCTCATGGGCTACAAGAGAAAGCACCACAAGCACATTCTCCATGGAGGTGAAGGCTGGGATTCCAGATATTGTAGAAGTTTCCACAGGATTCAGGCTTGAGATTGGGATAGAAAACACTTACAGTAAAGAATATACGGATGAAAGAACAGAAACACAAACATTTAAGATCGATGTTCCAGCGAGGAAGAAGGTGGATGTTCACATCACGATTGGCAGATGTAGTTTCGATCTCCCGTACACCGCCACAGTGAGGGTCTTGTGTGAGAATGGTTCAGTCTTCATATATGAAACCAAAGGCAAATACAAAGGTGTCAGTTACAGCAAAGTAAGAGTTGACAGCAAAGAAAGTGATCTTTAATATCAAGATGGAAATTCATTTCTGCATTAACTTGAAAGTTTGATTTGTTTATTTTTTTATTTTTTTTCTAGTTTAAATGTTAAAGGCTGCTTTATATTGATTTGAATACATAATAAATCACCTGTATAAACACAGAAATGCATTAAGGTCTGTAAGAAATGCATTTAGGTCACTAGGGGGCCCCACGATCGCATGAAATTTGCAGCTTTTTTGTGATATATTCACAAAACACATTCATTTTCTCAAGTAGGGCCGTGCCCGCCATTTCTTTTCCGTGGTGTGTGTCAAAATTTGTGAAATTACTGACTAAACGCAACATTGCAATAATAAGTGAGGTGGCGAACAGGGGGTGACAGGGGGACCCCCAAATCAAATTTTGCTTAGGGCCCCCTGAAGGCTTGGGCCAGCCCTGGACCTCTTTATGCATTAAGTTCAATTATATTTCACTTAACTGTACTGAGAATGTTTCAGTTACCAACATAAATAAACCTTAACATCAGTTGCTTTAGTTTCATTTTCTTGAGTGTTTTACTATCGTCATTCAGAGACACAACTGGATTCTGATCCAACATAACAAAATCCCTGAAACTATAAACTCAACAACAAGCAGGAGAAACGTGTCTCTATCAAAAATAAAGAACTGGAATATGCGACTTACATTCACCTAAAGGAACACCATACTAATACTGTGTTTGACCACCTTCCTCCTTCAGAACTGCCTTAATTCTATGTGGCATTGATTCAACAAGGTGCTAAAAGCATTCTTGAGAAATGTTGGCCCATATTGATAGGATAGCATCTTGCAGTTGATGGAGATTTGTGGGATGCACATCCAGGGCACGAAGCTCTCGTTCCACCACATCCCAAAGATGCTCTATTGGGTTGAGATCTGGTGATTGTGGGGGCCATTTTAGTTCAGTGAACTCATTGTCATGTTCAAGAAACCAATTTGAAATGATTCGAGCTTTGTGACATGGTGTATTATCCTGCTGGAAGTAGCCATCAGAGGATGGGTACATGATGGTCATAAAGGGATGGACATGGTCAGAAACAATGCTCAGGTAGACCGTGGCATTTAAACGATGCCCAATTGGCACTAAGGGGCCTAAAGTGTGCCAAGAAAACATCCCCCACACCATTACACCACCACCAGCCTGCAAAGTGGTAACAAGGCATGATGGATCCATGTTCCCATTCTGTTTACACCAAATTCTGACTCTACCATCTGAATGTCTCAACAGAAATCGAGACTCATCAGACCAGGCAACATTTTTCCAGTCTTCAACTGTCCAATCTTGGTGAGCTTGTGCAAATTGTAGCCTCTTTTTCCTGTTTGTAATGGAGATGAGTGGTACCCGGTGGGGTCATCTGCTGTTGTAGCCCATCCGCCTCAAGGTTGTGCGTGTTGTGGCTTCACAAATGCTTTGCTGCATACCTCGGTTATAACGAGTCAATATTTCGGTCAAAGTTGCTCTTCTGTCAGCTTGAATCAGTCGGCCCATTCTCCTCTGACCTCTAGCATCAACAAGGCATTTGCGCCCACAGGACTGCCGCAAGGGGATGTTTTTCCCTTTTCACACCATTCTTGGTAAACCCTAGAAATGGTTGTGCGTGAAAATCCCAGTAACTGAGCAGATCGTGAAATACTCAGACCGGCCCGTCTGGCACCAACAACCATGCCACACTCAAAATTGCTTAAATCACCTTTGTTTCCCATTCTGACATTCAGTTTGGAGTTCAGCAGATTGTCTTGACCAGGACCACACCCCTAAATGCATTGAAGCAACTGCCATGTGATTGGTTGAGTAGATAATTGCATTAATGAGAAATTGAACAGGTGTTCCTAATCATCCTTTAGGTGAGTGTGTAGTACTCCTGTAAGGGAGCACGTTTGTTAAACAACAGTCAGACGCGATGCTTCTCATTCAGGTTTTATACTGAGAATGAAGCGTCTCGCGAGAACTTCCTAGCAATGAGCTATGAGTAAATGTACGTACACAACACACACACAACCAATCAGATGCTTCCATCCCAAACATATAAACAGTTGATGTTTCACCTCATACTAATTTACTTAACGTATTAATTAATGCAAAACATAACATTCCAACTTCCTTACCAACATGAATATTTAATAATTATTTAAACTGATTACTTCATTAAACCTTATGTAAACACACACCGTTCATTTCAACATATTACAAGTGTACATTGCATAGGATTTATTACTTCAAGCTCATCAACACATTGTGTTTTCATGATCACATTTATGCTCTCAAAAAGACATTCCCACACCACACCTCTGAATGATGGCAGAAGGGAAGAATTGGGCTTTAACGTTAAGCAGCTCTCTTACACGCTTTCACTTAAATCCGGCTCCCCTGCCTCTCTCGTCGCTCTGTGTACCTGACCTGCAGTACACTACAGTGTACACTACACTATCATTAGAGCATGTTTCCCCTTTCCTTCTTTCACATAATGCTATGATCCTAGTCTGTCCTCCCATGTGATTGGCCGCATGGTGTGTTCATTTAAATAAAGCCCGCCCCTATCTGCGGCTAAAGATTTGGCTGTCCCTGACGGGAGTCGTCGGCTCTTCTCTCGGTTGCAGCACCATCGTGTGTGTTTATTGACAACAGAACAGCGTGTATTGAGAATGTGGGTACACAGTAATGGTTACCGGTTCGTATGGGGAGAATGAGGGGGACGGACCTGAATCATGTCCCACCAGTCCCCAGTGCCATTTGCGCTCCTGCCTGGACACCTTTAACTATCATTTACATTTTTCCTACTATGGAAGTCAATTGTGCTTCAGAACTTTTGGTTTCTAACATTATTCCAAAATATCTCTCTTTGTGTTCAACCGAACAAACATTGGTTTGCATACCGGTTTGGAACAACTAGTGAGTAATTCATGACAGAATTTTCAGTTTTGCGTGGAGTGTCCCTTTAAGCATTAAAGCAGTTTGTTCGTGGTGCGTGCGGCAGCAACGATGCACAAAACTAACAGGTTACCATTATCATGGTGAATGTTGCATGAAGTTTTAACATAAAAGTACTTCATACAAATTGATAAGGCGTTTTAATTTCAAAGACAAAGCATTTCCTCATAAGGTTAATAGATGCAGTTATTACAAGTTACAGTGCAGTAGATGAGTTAATGCAGTTATTAAAGTTACAGTGCAGTAGATGAGTTAGTGCAGGTATTACAGTTACAGTGCAGTAGATGAGTTAATACAGTTATTAAAGTTACAGTGCAGTAGATGAGTCAATGCAGTTATTGAAGTTACAGTGCAGTAGATGAGTTAATGCAGTTATAACAGTTACAGTGCAGTAGATGAGTTAATGCAGTTATTACAGTTACAGTGCAGTAGATGAGTTAATGCAGTTATTACAGTTACAGTGCAGTAGATGAGTTAATGCAGTTATTGAAGTTACAGTGCAGTAGATGAGTCAATGCAGTTATTGAAGTTACAGTGCAGTAGATGAGTTAATGCAGTTATTAAAGTTACAGCTCAGTAGATGAGTTAATGCAGTTATTAAAGTTACAGTGCAGTAGATGAGTTTATGCGGTTATTAAAGTTACAGCGCAGTAGATGAGTTAATGCAGTTATTACAGTTACAGTGCAGTAGATGAGTCAATGCAGTTATTGAAGTTACAGTGCAGTAGATGAGTTAATGCAGTTATTGAAGTTACAGTGCAGTAGATGAGTTAGTGCAGTTATTGAAGTTACAGTGCAGTAGATGAGTCAATGCAGTTATTGAAGTTACACTGCAGTAGATGAGTTTATGCGGTTATTAAAGTTACAGCTCAGTAGATGAGTTAATGCAGTTATTAAAGTTACAGTGCAGTAGATGAGTTTATGCGGTTATTAAAGTTACAGCGCAGTAGATGAGTTAATGCAGTTATTACAGTTACAGTGCAGTAGATGAGTCAATGCAGTTATTGAAGTTACAGTGCAGTAGATGAGTTAATGCAGTTATTGAAGTTACAGTGCAGTAGATGAGTTAGTGCAGTTATTGAAGTTACAGTGCAGTAGATGAGTCAATGCAGTTATTGAAGTTACAGTGCAGTAGATGAGTTTATGCGGTTATTAAAGTTACAGCTCAGTAGATGAGTTAATGCAGTTATTAAAGTTACAGTGCAGTAGATGAGTTTATGCGGTTATTAAAGTTACAGCGCAGTAGATGAGTTAATGCAGTTATTACAGTTACAGTGCAGTAGATGAGTCAATGCAGTTATTGAAGTTACAGTGCAGTAGATGAGTTAATGCAGTTATTGAAGTTACAGTGCAGTAGATGAGTTAGTGCAGTTATTGAAGTTACAGTGCAGTAGATGAGTTAATGCAGTTATAACAGTTACAGTGCAGTAGATGAGTTAATGCAGTTATTACAGTTACAGTGCAGTAGATGAGTTAATGCAGTTATTACAGTTACAGTGCAGTAGATGAGTTAATGCAGTTATTGAAGTTACAGTGCAGTAGATGAGTTAATGCAGTTATTGAAGTTACAGTGCAGTAGATGAGTTAGTGCAGTTATTGAAGTTACAGTGCAGTAGATAAGTTAGTGCAGTTATTCAAGTTATTTGCACTCTTTTTTTGGTGATTGCTAAATATAATAATATATAAATGTAAAATATAAAATAGCTAAATATAAAATGGCTGTCTCATTTCAAAATTGGTGTTTATTTTATGTGCATCGAGGTTGTCTCGTTTCAGGAGTGCAGGTAGGACACTCCGACTGCACCCTTGAAATGTCCTTTATTGCTGGAAGATCTATGTCTTTTTTTAAATTAGTGGCAGCAGCTGCACGTCCAATAAAATATGTGGTGTTTAAAAGTGAGAAGGTTCAAATTTGTATAGTTTTAGTACCTCACAAGACAGACATTTTAGGGTTTGAATTGATTAGTGATTTTTAAAAGCTTAAAAAATTACAGAATGAAATGGTAAATGTTTCTCTCCTGGTATTGTTCAGAGTAGAAACTGACTGACTACATGAAGGTAACATCGTTCCTGTAGTGACGCTGTCCTGTAGATTTCAATCCTCTTAACAAACAACCATATACATCATAGAGAGTTTGTGTGAGATAGAAACAAGCTCGCATTACAGCAGGGAGTGGTAACATAATAAATACCGCGAGTGCTCCGGCCCTTCTTGATCAACCAGTGTTACACCATGTCTCGTCACGACTCAAAAAAGACCATATGCCCCGTTATTTGGACCAAGATGGAGGCGCGTGAACATCGTGAGGCTCAGCGTCTCTCCAGTTTTAGCATTTATATAGTGTCAGGATCGCGGAAAGAGAACCCAAGTGCAGGCAGCGAAACAGGGTTTAAACAGGATTTTAATAAATAATAAACAGGAACAAAACAAAAACCCGCAAGGGGGTAAACCGGGTACACAATAAACTGAAGACTAACACTTGACAAGAACTACAACTACAAAAACACCTAGACTAACAAAACAAAACACTCACACTGACTTGACTTGACTAGACTATCAATGACAAAGACTCCATGGCATGGCAAAAAGCATGAAACATGTACAACGAACGAGCACAAGACAATAGACAAGAGGGTATTATATAGGGAGACTAACAAAGGGGATAACGATAGGCAGGTGTGGGTAATGCGACACAGGAGGAGAGCAATACTAGAAACGAGAGGGGCAGGGCCAAATGACGAGACAGGAGAGAACGCATATTATGTCCTGATTGACCATAATATGATCCTCTCCACATAAAACACGTGGGTCTGTCATGATTCTGCCCCTAGACCAGAAAATCAAGACAAGAGCAGGCAGAATCATGACAGGACCCCCCCCTTTAATGAACGCCCCCTGGCGTTCACCAAAGGAGCAGACTAACGAGACAAGACTGACTGGGAAACGGACAACATCCAACAAAACATGGTAAAAAACAACAAGGGCAGACAGGCAAGAATAATCAATGGGTTGGGGTGACATAATAAAAATAACAAACAGGGGAGGGGGGGTGGGGGAACACAAGAGTTCATTGGGGGAACACAAGAGTCCGGGGGGGTAAATCCGTAGGGATTGGAATAAGGGGGAACAGTTCTTGTCCCTGGCGCTCGGAAGCGCGGAGTCCCAGGGGACTTAGGGGACACCCTGGGGGGCGGCGCTCGAGAGCGCAAAGTCCCAGGGGCTGTAGGAGTCCCCGGCTGAGGAACATGGCTTGAGGCCGGCTGGAAGGCCGGCTGAGGAACATGGCTTGAGGCCGGCTGGAAGGCCGGCTGAGGAACACGGCTTGAGGCCGGCTGGAAGGCCGGCTGAGGAACACGGCTTGAGGCCGGCTGGAAGGCCGGCTGAGGAACACGGCTTGAGGCCGGCTGGAAGGCCGGCTGAGGAACAGGACTGGGCGCCTGCGGGACCACCGGACTCGGGACCACCGGACTCGGGACCACCGGACTCGGGACCACCGGACCCGGGACCACCGGACTCGACGGGACCACCGGGACCACCGGACTCGACGGGACCACCGGGACCACCGGACTCGACGGGACCACCGGGACCACCGGACTCGACGGGACCACCGGGACCACCGGACTCGACGGGACCACCGGGACCACCGGACTCGACGGGACCACCGGGACCACCGGACTTGACGGGACCACCGGGACCACCGGACTCCGAGCCGCCCTCCGTTGCCTCTTCTTCTTCTGCCGAGCCACCCGCCTGGTGGTCGGCTGCAGGAACGAAGTGAATGGGATGGGCGGCTCGGGATTGGAGGCCTCGGACGAGGACCCCCAGGATTCCCGTCTCCCCCGCTTGCCAGTGAGACTGGGCGGTTGTGGAGAGGCTGCCGAGGCTGGAGAGTGGTGCGTGGCAATGCCCACAACACCCATCTGCAGAGGACCACTCTCGGGTATCGCTACCAGCGGAGATGAGCAAAATGGGTTCGATGAGGTCGCGGACTCCGAACGCTCTGCGGCAGTTACCCACACGGCGTCGAAATCCAACGGCCTCATCGCCCTCATCTCGGAGCGAGAGAGTGGCTCTCTGAGACCGGCGTTGAAAAGCACCGCCAGCTCCCCCTCTCCGAACGCACCTTGTTCCGCGATGTCCAGGAACCTCCCCACATACTCATCCACAGTCTCATTCCCCTGGCGAAGACTGCAGAGGCGACGGGCCAAGCTGGACCGGTCAGTGTCCATGCTGCCGCTGGGTTCTGTAGTGGCTCGTTCGTTCTGTCAGGATCGCGGAAAGAGAACCCAAGTGCAGGCAGCGAAACAGGGTTTAAACAGGATTTTAATAAATAATAAACAGGAACAAAACAAAAACCCGCAAGGGGGTAAACCGGGTACACAATAAACTGAAGACTAACACTTGACAAGAACTACAACTACAAAAACACCTAGACTAACAAAACAAAACACTCACACTGACTTGACTTGACTTGACTAGACTATCAATGACAAAGACTCCATGGCATGGCAAAAAGCATGAAACATGTACAACGAACGAGCACAAGACAATAGACAAGAGGGTATTATATAGGGAGACTAACAAAGGGGATAACGATAGGCAGGTGTGGGTAATGCGACACAGGAGGAGAGCAATACTAGAAACGAGAGGGGCAGGGCCAAATGACGAGACAGGAGAGAACGCATATTATGTCCTGATTGACCATAATATGATCCTCTCCACATAAAACACGTGGGTCTGTCATGATTCTGCCCCTAGACCAGAAAATCAAGACAAGAGCAGGCAGAATCATGACATATAGTGTATTTCTTGCTCATCTCGGGTCTTTTCGTCCAGAACAGTTGTGCATTTACATCGTACACCCGGCAGGAGCTTTTGGATATCAGTTTACGTATGTCCGGAAGTTGTATCAGCAACATTCAACTCGTCCCTGAGATCGTCAGAACATCCGATGCTACGCACCCTACACGGCCGGGCGGAAGTGCTCGTCTGCGGCGTCGAGATCGTAAACAAAGACGGGGGAAGCGCGGAGGGCTAAGAGCTAGGCTAAAGCTAACACCACACCGGCTCTCTTTACCCAGCATTTTCCTTGCTAATGTTCGATCATTAGTGAACTAAATGGACGAGATTAGACTCCGCATCATCAACAGCAAAAGACTTTTGAACTGCAATGTCATAATCTTCACGGAAACATGGCTACACAGCGGTATACCGGACAACGCTATTGAGTTAGCGGGCTACAACACACACCGGGCGGATAGAACGGCAGAGGAATCCGGTAAGACAAGAGGAGGTGGATTGTGCATTTACATCAACAAAACTTGTTGCACAAACTCTGTCATTGTCGGGAGACACTGCTCGGCTAACCTTGAGTTTCTCATGGTTAAATGTAGACCGTTTTATCTGCCACGGGAATTCACTTCCACCATTATAACGGCAGCTTATATTCCACCGGATGCTGATGACAAGCTTGCTATGAAAGAACTTCATGCAGCCATCAGTAAACAACAGACTGCTCACCCGGAGGCTGCATTTATTGTTGCGGGAGATTTTAATCACTCAAACTTAAAGACAGTGCTCCCTAAATTTCATCAGCATGTTTCCTGCCACACAAGAGGAAACAAAACTTTGGATCATGTCTACACAAACATGGCTGAAGCTTACGCCGCGACCCCCCTCCCCCACCTGGGTCAATCTGATCACCTTTCTTTGTTCCTCACCCCCAAGTACATTAATCCCATTAATCGTGTGAAGCCATCAGTGAAGACCATCAAGGTGTGGCCTGCGGGGGCAGACTTTACACTCCAGGAAAGGTTTCTACACACATACTGGAGTCTGTTTGCTTCTCAGGCCACCAATGGCTCTCACACGGACATCAACAGTTACACCTCCTCTGTATTGGACTACATAAATTCCACCATTGATAGTGTCACAACCCAGAAGCAGATCACCACGTACCCTAATCAGAAGCCATGGATGAACAAGGAAGTGCGCCTCCTGTTGAAAGCACGTAACATTGCCTTCCGATCGGATGATGCACAGGCCTATAGTACTTCTAGGGCAAATCTGAAGAGGGGCATCAAAAAGGCCAAGCACTGCTATAAGCTGAAGCTAGAGGAGCATTTTTCCAATTCTGACCCTCGACGCATGTGGCAGGGCATCCAGGCCATCAGTGACTACAAACCCAAACACTCCTCCCCCATAGCCACAGATGTCGTCTTCCTGAACGAGCTTAATGACTTTTATGCTCGCTTTGAGAGAGACAACAAGGAAACAGCTACCAAGCTCACACCCTCTGCTGACCACCCAATCATCACACTTAACGCCACTGATGTTCACAATGCACTAAGTCGGATCAACGCGCGCAAGGCTGCTGGCCCAGATGGCATCCCTGGTCGCGTACTCCGGGCATGCTCAGAGCAGCTCGCTGGGGTCTTCACGGACATCTTCAACCTGTCCCTCGCCCAAGCAGTGGTTCCAGCATGTTTTAAATCCACCTCCATTGTGCCCATTCCAAAAAAATTTAACCCGACGTGCCTGAACGACTACCGCCCTGTAGCACTCACACCCATTGTCATGAAGTGCTTTGAGCGGCTGGTCCTGTCACACCTAAAGGACTCTCTACCACCCACACTGGACCCTTACCAATTTGCCTACCGCAACAATAGGAGCACAGATGATGCAGTGTCCATGGCGCTGCACTCCGTGCTCACACATCTGGACAATAAGGACACTTATGCACGTATGCTGTTTGTAGATTTCAGTTCTGCTTTCAATACCGTCATCCCTTCCAAGCTAATCATCAAACTTGGAAACCTAGGCATCAACAACCCTACCTGCAACTGGATTATGGACTTCCTGACGAACCGGCCTCAGCTTGTTAGGTTAGGCCCCATCTGCTCCACCACCACCACCCTCAACACTGGTGTACCACAGAGCTGCGTACTGAGCCCCTTTCTCTACTCCCTTTTCACACTCGACTGCAGGCCTGTGAACGGATCTAACTCCTTCATCAAGTTTGCAGACGATACAACAGTGATTGGTCTCATCAGCAACAACGACGAGACTGCATACAGGGAGGAGGTCCGGCACCTGGCCACATGGTGCACAGACAACAACCTGCTCCTTAACACCTCCAAGACAAAGGAGATCATCGTGGACTTCAGGAAGGTGAAAGGAGGCACACACGACCCCATCCACATTAATGGGATGGCTGTTGAACGTGTTTCCAGTTTTAAGTTCCTGGGGACTCACATTTCGGAGGACCTGTCCTGGACCACCAACACCTCATGCCTGGTCAAGAAGGCTCACCAGCGTCTCTTCTTTCTGAGGACACTGAAGAAGAACCAACTGTCTTCAACTATCCTGGTGAACTTCTATCGCTGCACGATAGAGAGCATCCTGACCAACTGTGTCACAGTCTGGTACGGGAACTGTTCTGTTGCTGAGCGCAAGGCACTGCAGCGGGTGGTGAAAACAGCCCAACGCATCACAGGGACTACACTTTCTCCCATTGAGGACATCCAGAAGAAACGCTGTCTGCGTCAAGCTCGCAGCATTCTCAAGGACTCCTCTCACCCCGCTCATAGACTGTTTACTCTCCTGCCTTCCGGTAGGCGCTTCCGGTGCCTCCGGACAAGAACCAGTAGACTAAAAAACAGCTTTTTTCCCAGAGCAGTTTCATTATTGAACTCTGCGCCCCACTGATTCCACTACCTCTCTTACCTTTAACTCCAATGCTACTATAACATTGTTTATTTCTTTTTTGTTTTTATTATCTGTTCATATCCACCTGTACATTAATGTTCATAGTATATAGTCATCTGTATATATTGTTCATAGTATATATCTACTGTCATATTTTCATAGAACATTCCTACTGCAAAATATTTTTATAGTCCATGCCCACTGTTTAATATTCTCTCATATTGTATTCTGTATTTATTCTAACTGTATATCCTGCTCTTGCTAACTGCACTTCTGGTTGGACCTAAACTACATTTCGTTACACTGTACTTGTATATGTGTAATGACAATAAAGTTGAATCTAATCTAATCTATAAACACCACATTTGTTGCCTCTAGTTGGAACATAATAACTGACTGTTAGGACTTATGTTTTTTTTTTTCCATGTTGCGTAATGCATTTGCAGATCACACAAAGAAACAACAACATCAAACTTGCGTTAGTCCGTTACAAAGTCTTTTACAATGAAAATATACTTACAGGCTGCGAATCTGAAGCGCCAGACAGTCCTTGGCGCTTTCACAGGCTTACTTGGTGGTATCCTGTAAGACTCGGGCTGATACCAGTTCCACACAGAGATTGTAGAATCTAGTTGTTGTTCCTTTGCAGACCGCAGTGATCTGTCAGGAACATAGATCTGCATTAGCGAGTGGAGATACGATGGTGCGGACCCGGTGTTGGTCTTGTAGGCCAAGAGCATCGCTTTGAACTTTATGCGGGCGGCAACAGGGAGCCAGTCTAACCTGATGAGGAGCGGAGTTACATGTGCTTTCTTCGGTTCATTGAAGACCACTCTTGCCGCCGCATTCTGGATCATCTAGAGAGGTTTGATTGTGCAAGCAGGAAGTCCAGCGATGCAAGCAGAGACCGTTGGATCGTCCGGTTGAAATGACAAATAGAGTTGTGTGTCGTCGGCATAGCAGTGATAGGAGAAGCCATGCTTCTGAATGACCGAGCCGAGGGATGTCATGTAAATGGAGAAGAGTAGCGATCCAAGCACTGAGCCCTGTGACACCCCCGTGTTGAGCTGTTGGGACGCGGAGACCTCATCGAATGACCTACCCGAGAGGTAGGACTCAAACCATTGCAACGCCATTCCAGAGACACCCATAGCACTGAGAGAAGCCAGGAGGATGTGATGATTGACAGTGTCAAAGGCAGCAGACAGATCCAGTAGGATGAGCACAGATGACATGGATGATGCTTTTGCCAGTCTCAGGGCTTCGATGACTGAGAGCAGTGCAGTCTCTGTGGAATGACCGCTCTTGAAACATGATTGCTGTCCAGGAGGTTGTTTCGCATGAGAAAGGAGGAGAGCTGGTTGAACACAACTCGCTCCAGGGCTTTGGCAATGAAGGGAAGAAGGGAAACAGGCCTGTAGTTTTCTAGCAGTGTAGGGTCAAGGGTGGGTTTCTTTGGAAGCGGTGTGATGCGGGCCTCTTTGAACGCTGTGGGAAATGTCCCAGTGGTGAGCGAAGAGTTGATGATGTGCATCAGAGCAGGCACAACCGTTGGAGAGATGGCCTGGAGGAGATGGGTGGGGAAGGGATCCAGTGGGCAGGTGGTAGGGTGGTAGGAACCTATGACCTTGGAGACATCAGCTTCAGACAGAGGAGAAAAGGCGGGGAGCACACACGTGTCAGGGATGTGGGCGGGTATGACAGGTGGTGGCGTAGAGAACTGGCTGCTGATGGCAGTAGTTTTCTTTACGAAGAACGATGCAAAATCAGCATCTGTTAACTCCGATGAAGGTGCGGGAGCAGGCGGACAGAGGAGAGCAGAGAAGGTTTTGAAGAGCGTTCGAGAGTCCGGAGAGTTGCAGATCCTCGAGTGGTAGTAATCTGTTTTTGCAGAGGTGAAGTCTTCAGAGAAAGTAGAGAGAAGAGATTGGTAGAGAGAGGGCAGCAGGGTTTTTGACTTGCGCCATTTTCTCTCAGCTGACCGGAGGCTGGCGCGATGCTCACGCAGTACATCCGATAACCAGGGAGCCGACGGGGATGCACGAGCTGGTCCAGATGCAAGAGGGCATAGGTTGTCCAAGCAGGATGAAAGCGTGGAACACAGAGTGTCTGTGGCATTGTCTGTATTCAAAAGAGAGAGCTCATCAGAGGGGGGGAGTGCAGAGAAGACAGCAGAGGAAAAACAGGAGGGAGGGAGGGACCGCAGGTTGTACTGGAAAGTGACCATCGGTAAGACATCTGCAATGTCCAGAGCAGTGAGGTCGAGGGTGACGAAGAAGTGATCAGACGTGTGCAGCGGGGTGACCTGAGAGTGATGAGTGGAGCAGTACCTTGTGAAGATCAGATCTAGATGGTTTCCAGACTTGTGGGTTGCTGATGTGGAAACCTGCTCGATGAGAAATGATGCGGTCAGGTTGATGAAGTCAGCAGCCTGTGGCTTTCCAATGTGGATGTTGAAGTCTCCTAGTACCACCAGGGGAGTACCATCCTCAGGGAAGGATGAAAGAAGCACATCCAGCTCCTCCAAGAAATGTCCAAGCTGACCTGGGGGATTATATACAACTACAAAATGACTTTTAACAGTGTGGGAGATATAACAGCATGAAACTCGAAGGAGCTGTTGTCACACATGGGTGTTAGCTGAATGAATTTCCAGTCTTTGGGGATAAGCTTAAGCAGTCACAACGTGACTTTAACAAATGACGATTGTTCTTTTATTTAGAACGTTATTTAGCAACTTATCCCATTCCATGTTTATATTTAGATAAATGAAGCGTCTTGTTAAATCTTAAATTGTTGTTCAGACTCGGCTCAGAGCACATAGATAATAGCAAAGTAATGCTGCTCGTTCAATCAGCAAGAGAGGAATAGCGTAAATACCAACATTAGCAATGAGGATTTCATCACAATCCGGTACGAGCGAGTAAGGTTCCTAGGCAAGGCAAAAACTTATTTTTGCAACTTGTTCACGGATTTAAAACAGCAATTTGCTGTGGAATTTGTGCTGATTGGGTCCAGGGTCTGGTTTTAGGTCATTTGAAGCCTGCGACGTCATCGCTGTCATTCTAAGTTTTTACTGTCCGATTACTTTTGAAATATTTGATAAATCTCAAATATAAAATGATATAGTTTTTATCAAGGATAAAGGACAACATCTGTTTGTAGCTATTAACAAGGTCACTGAAAACAGCTCCGAAATGCAGTTGACAACTAAACTAAAATGATTGGGTTTGGATAGCCAGAGGTGCAACAGATGGAGACGTAAAAGTCCAGGTGACGTGGACTGGGCCCTCTTGTGGCTTTGAGAGGACACTGCGGCAAAAATAACCAAATTGACATTAAATTTATTTACATACTGTTATAAAGCCTTCAGATTGTCATCAGTCTTTAATTATTGATGACTTAACATTTTCACAGGAAGGTGGAACTTTTCCTTCATTCATAGCAGCAGGACTGCAACATCTTGTTAATATCTTTTACTATATGTTTGTGTGGCAGCGTTGATTTGAGGTACACTAAAGATTTAGGAAAATTACCGACTACGCCACCTGGGACCTCTTTCCGGGGAAATGCACTGAATACAAAGAGCAAGGCTCAGAGGTTCATTATATCAGAGTCAGGTATCAGACATGGGTTAGGTATAAAACAATCGAAACTTTATTTTCTCATTAATAAAAATATATCAAATTTTATTTAGCACGACAACACAGATAAATCAAAGAAAAATGATCTATACACAAAACAATCCACAAACGCTCACTTCAGAATGGGGCATTCACACTCCTTGGCAGAAAGGATCAGCAATCATACGTGCACACTCACTGCACACTCACACCACACCTCAACGTGAGCACAGCATTCAGGCAAAAGCACCCACCACCACGATCGGGACAAGATGCTAATCGTCCGCAACTGGCTTCCCCAATTCTGAAGAGAGAAGTAAACAACACGAAATTCCAGTTATCACAAAAACATTAAACAGAACAACAGACAATTTAAGAGACACTTTTAAAAGAGTTCACCATATCACTTTGGCTCATCAACTAGAGGTGCCGCGTCCGGTCACCCCCACAATGCCAGGATGGACAGAAATGGGTAAAACGGCAAACAAAATTACAAAAGAAACAAAAGACTTGAGTCACACACACAAAATATGTAATGGATAATATACTTAGCACAACTCAAAGGAAAAATATATAAACCACACAACGAAAATCAACTCAAATGAAAATCAAATAATGTTTAAAGAAAACTGCAGAAAGGAATGGTGACCGCTAGGTGGCTGATCAGACTCCTATTGGTTACTCAAAATACATAATCGACACTCAAAGCTTTCCGCCAAAGGCCCGTAATTGTCGGTCCAGCTGATGGAGCGCGTTCAGCACCGTGAACGCAACAGATAGACGAGGGACCAAGCACAGTGCGTGTACGCGCAAACTGGAGGAGTTAATGACACTTATGTCTCCAGGTTCAATAGAGCAGACACAGCCAGAACAATCCCGTCCCACTTTAAACCTGAGGTTTAATCTCCGCAATCAGATGATCGCGGAACAGGCGCAAAACAATTCAGACAGCAAAAACGGAACATCCCACAGAGGCTTAGATGAACCCAGAGCCCAGTGTGACGTCCCTCGCAGGTTGGCCCGCACCTTAAATATAATGAAATATTAATTTGGCCAACCCAGCTACTAGCAATCCTATTTTAGTCAACTGTTAAAACATACATGTAGTGCGATTCACACGGCACCAAAACTGCTGTGTATTAAACAAGCATCAAATCGACCGCCTCCCACAAGGTTCCTCTGTCCAACCTTTAGCAAATAAAATCATGTAATCCCTGTGAGTCCACGAACAAACCATGCTAGCATAGTCACCGCCACAGCTCTTACCATAAAGACGTTCGGAAACACGGCGTCTCGCCCAAATGACGCAGAGAGACGCACACACATAGCGACACCCTTATATACGCAAGGGACGCAATTAACGAGAGGCTACTCGCTGCAGAGCTTTTTTGTTACTCCTCCTCGCTAGAGCTCCAGCGAGGAGGAGCTACAACCTCGAACTACACCACTGTGCAGCACGTGATTCGGCCCACATGGGAAGATGGCGGAGAGTCAGAGACAGTTCGAGGTAGTCGGAGTATGCAAAAAATGATCTTTAAAGACAAAAGTTGTTTGTAAATGCTTTCTTAGAGTAGACCTGTCTCGAGATAAATGTTAGCTGTTTTTGAGTCCCTGACTGTGCAATCGTGCATAGTTTAACGTTAGCGTCAAAAACCCAAGAACCTAACTAACGTTTCATGTCACGTAAATTTGTGGTTAGTGTAGCATTGTAAGTTTATTGTTAACGGTGTATATTATAATCGATCCATGCCTTAACATATGGACACCAAATATTTTTGATCAAATGTGCCTTACTCGTTGTCATATATGTTAGTATCTGTTTGTTTAACTTGCACTGATGCATCGGACAATACTTAAGAAAGGACGTGATGCCCTTCTCTCTATTGAGAAATGCAAAGTCTGCTGCAGAAGAGACCACTGTGCATACTGTAAATTGGTAAAGAACCATTTAAATAAGGTACAAAATCACGTATTAGAACATGTTCGAGCTGCAGTTCATCACGAAGGTATGTATGTGTGTGTGAATTATTGTAAGTTTTTCTTATACAGTTAAACGTGTGTGTGATTGTATTTATGAAAGTTATGAACCCTTTTGACTTCCACATGTTTTGGCCTTGGTTATTTCTCCCTAGAATTTGAAAGTAAAACAGAATTTCAGTTAACATTTTCTTTAGGAAACTCTGAAACTCAAATGTTCTCATACTTCTGCACACAAGGTTTAGATTACTTTATATAGTGATTACAAATATATTCAACCTATATGTGATTTCTGTTAATCCTGACATATTTCTGTCATAAAATGTAACACAGATTATGACACAATGCAATATGTGAAAAACAGACTTTCAAGGGCATTTATAAATTGTTTAATTAAATCACTACATGTCATTTGTAGATTGCTCAACAAATGATTAATATTCCCTAGATCCACTGTTACTCGTTATTTTTCTGATTTAAATATTATTCTTGTGTATTGCTCTTTCCCCTTCCCTCTTAACTCCTGTTGTACTAGACAATTTACAAATTGGCAAATTACTTGTATGTCATTTAGTTCTGATCGTTGTTACATTTATAAGCAAGTAAAACTATAGAGATGCTCTTTAGACCAGTGACACCTAATTTGATTGATCACCTAATAGTGTTTGATCAGGGCTTTAATTAGTGGTGAGCAGAGTGGACACAACTGATCACGCGCCCTGATTATTTTCTTTATTTTACAAAATAACAACGCTTTGATGTTATTGTGAGTGTACACATGTATGAGTAATCTTACTGAAATTACTTTGCCATAGTCATTCTAATAATGTCTTGCATATATGTGTATGCCTACAAGAAATCAAATATTTTAAGTTTCTCTTGCGTTGATAAGAAAAAGTTAGGAATGGCGTCTGAATGTGTGAAAATACTCCACATTCATTTGAAGAAATTGAAATTCCATGGTGTTATGGATGTGACATTTACAGTCGAATGTATTTATGATGCATTTTGTTTTATAATAAATGTTTATATTTCCCTAAAACCCTGTTAAGTCCAGACATCATATCCTCATGTTTTTAAGATGAGGGAAATATACTGCCAGGGCTTTTGGGCTTTAAAATCCGAATCCGTGCCTGGATGGGACAAAAATGTGTCACATTTTAGAAAGACAACATTGAAGAATTATGGCACCATTATGTAGGCTACTATGCAAAAAAGTGCTCACAAGTGTATTTTAAATGACAATATACTGACCTCTGAGCTATCTTTATGGTGAAAACCTTTAGTTTCTGTAATGGTTAGTTTGACATCAGTAATATTATAATACTGTATGGAATTGCAGCATCCGTTACAGCGGTTGTGAAGCATGCCGTGAACAGGAAAGCAAACCGAAGAAAGTGATGTTTTGTGGAACATGTCTGTCATTAACATGGATCATTCACACACATGCTCAGGATGTATTCAGTTGTGTAACTGCATTGTTATTTCTACAGTACGTCTGTTTGCAGAAATCTGAAGCACATTTATGACTTCTGGTGATGATGTGACAAGAACAGGAAAACTCTTCATTCTAATAAAGCACAATGAGTCCAGAACCTACTCCTGAATCTTTAATAAAGTCTGGACGGAGACGATCTTACAGAGGCTCATGGTGTGTTTGCAGAGATTTAATGAGCAGTTCAATAAGGGAAAAGACACATTCTGAATCATGAATCAAGTTTAAACAACATTGTATAAATCTGACAATTTAAAACAGTCAATAGCAAACACATTACTGTGCTTCATGGCATGGACAAACATTCATTCATCACAATAAATCATAAGAGAAAAGAGAAGGAGATTGAAATGACTATATAACAATGTCTGTATGTTTTGACAATGTAATTATTCATCAATTTTCTCTGTAACAGTAACATCTGGATTCTCACTTGCATCTGGATATCTGTCTTTAAAGGCAGAAAACAGAAGAGCTTTGAAACTTCCCTTCGGCTTTATCTCATGAAGCCCCACCAGTCTAAGACAAGATGAGAGAAAAAGAAAAGTGTATTAAACGTTCTCATTACAGAACAGAGAGATTCTGATAGGAAAGGACATCAGTCAGATATTTCACAATCTTATAATGAAAAATGAATAATGAAAAGCCCCTAGTGGCACCTGAGAAAGCTGTCGGGGTTGTTGATCTTGTCCCGAATGTTCTCCAGCAGTTTGACGCTGGCTTCAATAGCAACATTTGCAGCTTTCTCGTGTAGTGAACCGTGGCTGGAGTATATGGAATCTTTATTGATCCCGTCCCAGCTTTTGCCAAGGCCAGTTGTTTTGTCTTTATGACCTCCATGACTGCACTTTCCTGTAAAGAAATGACATTATTTTGGTATGTACAGTAGTTACTGTCTGTATAGGGTTTCTGGCTAATGTTTGCTCATAAATGATTGTCACCTGCTGGTTTTTTCCTGATGATGCTGAAGTATCCTGATGTCAGAAATTTGTTATCAAGAATGTCTTGTAGAATTTTCGCCCCACATTTACTGTCTTTACAGTTTTCCTCACATGTCTTCAGTTGTTCATCTGAAGGAGATATGAATAATGAACTTCTTCACGTGAGCGCACACACTCTTCTCTGAATGTGATGTACCTGCGATGTTGTGTAACTCTTCATCTGGATTGATGAGGGCGGTGTATGGGGAGGTGTTTCCCAGCTCGATCCAGTTACTGTGACTGTAGAAATCCTATCACACGCATGTGAGTTAAATATTCTCAACCTAGTAAAAACTTCATCTCTGTGGTTAAACTAATTTTTTTATATTAATCTCAAATGTAAGGGATGATGTACAGACAGCAGATTGTTATGGCAGAAATAATCCCTGACAGTGTGATCACCGTCAAGTGATTTGCTGTCTCTGGGTTACCGTGTGTTATTAGTTTGGATCTGGGAATAACCAACCTGCAAATGTCTCCACTGGCCAATCAGAATCAAGCGTTCCAACGAGCCGTGTATTCAATTAATATAACAGTGAAATCTGAATCAATTACTCTTCACTCACCTGTAAAGTGTGCAGAATGTTTCCGAGCGTCTTTCTTGCATCATCAAATCTCTGACTTTTCACATGATCTGTGACATTGGTTATTCCTTCAGTTATGACGCTTTTCCCCATCTTAAATTTCTCGTCGTCAAAGTGATATTTTGAATCAAAAAAATGGCTCAAGTCTGTTTTCACATTGTAGTAGCAGATAACTCTTATAGCTTTTTTAAAATGGTCATCTTGAGGTTTTTTTCTTCTGCAGGCTTTTGCCAGTGTCGTTGTGTTCAGTGGTTCTGGCTGCTCAGACAAAACAAATCTTATGATTATTGATTATTGTTCAGAGCATAGAAAACATTTACAACCATATTTATGGTTTGAAGTCATGAAATACTGTGATAAAGATGTTTCTGTTCATATACGTACCATTGTGAACCCTCCAGCAGTGTCCTGGCAGGTTCTTGCAGTAGCACGTAGAATGGCCGTTCTTGTGATCTCTTGATGATTCCAGGACCCGACCTTTCTTAAGATATCAAAGGTCTGAACGACAGTCAGAAGACACAACAGGAGAAATGTGCTCCTCGTTCTCAGACACATGATTATGAATTAAAATAATTGATAATATTACTGGTTATCTGTCAAATACAGAACAGATGCAGTGAGCTTTAGAGATGAAAGTGGCAGCTGGTGTTCCTGACAGAGTAAAGTGAAAGGTACAGGAATACTTATACAAGCTGTCATGTAAATCGAGTTCAAGCATTTGCTCATTGTTTAAAGATATGAGCGTTTGTGTAGTATCACATCCAATGATGTGGTGTCACGATTGTAGTTAACGCAATGACTGTAACGATTCTTCAAAGTTGTATAGTAGCACTTCTCATATAATTCACTCTTTAGAATGAAAAACCTCACTGTTTTCTCACTTTTCTCACAAAAAAGTGTGTGCACATAGATGTTTGAGATACCCTTGACCATTTTACATTTGATTCCAAGCCAGTATTTGAGTATTGCAGTGGAGAATAAAGAACAAAGTTGTAATTTGTGTGAATATCTAATAAAAATAAATGATGTAAAACAAACATTATAAAAATACATGTGCAGATATGCAACGAAATGTTGGCACGATTTCATCTTAATAATGGCCAAAAGACTCGAGGGCTGTTGATATAAATTGTGTTAATCCACCAGAAGAAACAATCACCAGATATTTGTTTGGTGGATTAATGTCATGATATGACATTGGTATCAGAGAATGTTGGTATCTGTTGGGTCGGGGTTTCACACCTGAACAAATATAGTATTTCTGTTATCAGAATGTGACCCATCCAGAGAGCAGTGAACACATGCACACTCGAAGCAGTGGTCAGCTATCACCGCAGGGGCCTGTAGGGGTCAAGTGACTTGCTCAAGGGAACATCAGTCGTTATCCGCCGGCCCTGAGGATCTAACCGGCAACCTCCTGGACACAAGTCTGACTCTCTAACCATTAGGCCACGACTGCACTTAACTTTACTAGATCATAGTCTTTATCTTTCAGCTGCTTTGCATAGTTTTTATTACCGTAGCATATAATCTAATATTTTACTACAATATGATGATCAGACACAAATGTGTGCAGTAGCTTTCTGTCCCACTATCGGACTGTTTAACTAAACTGTGGTCAGATGAAATCAAATGAAAATTCATCACCCACACTTTTGCATTAGACAAATATATATATATATGTAAATGCATTAAGTAACATAAAAAGAGACACGTCTTTGAGTATCTGGACCGCTCTATGAAAGCAAAATGAATTTGTGCTAATAAAGGCAACATTTATTATTTGTTCACTCCAAAGTTCTTTACTTATTACAAAGCCAATATCACAAAAGCATGAGAAATGAACAATTGAATGTATTTTGAATGTATTTTTAATAGGGCTGTGCATTTAACGCGTTAATAACTGATATTTCATACAGTCAACTGGTGACTAATATGATGCTGGCAACACCTTACTGTGTGATATATAACAATGAGCTCTAGGAAAAATATGCGATAAGTAATCTCAGATGAAAGTGGATGAAGTAGACACAGACCCGTCGCCAGACCTCAGTCTTAAGGGGGGCATATGAAATGCATGGGAGGGCACACTTATTATTAGCCTACAGTACGTATAATTATAATAATCGTATACTCTATTCGCGCACCACGTAATCATCACCTTAAACAGAACCAACAGCGATAGCCTATAGCCTACACCACATTACATAGAAGCAATTTTATGAATATCCATAAAACACTTGACTATACAACATATTAGATGTAACACCAGTAGCATCTCTCAAACGTTGCATTTTAAAGCAGTCAACAGAGAGATATGCATTGCCATGACACACACACACAGAGACTTTGAACCTACCTGTACTTTGAGTGGAGGCAGCGCTGTCCTCTCTCCAGTCCCTCCTGTCAGTACAGCGGGAGGCGGCGTTTCTCCGAGCAGAACCTCCTCATCAAAGTGTCCTTCCACTCGGACTTAAACTTGTGAGTGAGGTCCTTTTCAAAAGCAAGCTGAATCAGCTGGGCCTTGCGTTTGTGCAGCATACTGCGCCGATGCTCTGAGAAGACGCTTTTGAGCGTGGAAAATGAGTTTTCACACATTGCTGTTGCACAATTACGGCTGACATGTAGTATCTGTTGCGAGCCAGTTGCTCTGAATTTAAGAGAGTGGAAATCTCTTTTCCTATCTCTCTACGTTTTTCTGAATCTCTCCACATTGCTTCACATGCTAAATGTTCTTTTGAAGCTGCATGCTTATTTAAGCCCTTGCCTGTTTCGATTGCATGTTTCCAATCATTGAATCCCTTAATGGAGAAGGACGCGTCCGATGATGCAGATTTGAATTTCCTGCAGGCATAACAAAATGCGGAGTCCTTTTCCACCGAGTACTCAAGCCAGGCCCTGTTCAAATACCAGCTAGAGGAAAATGATCGCTTTTTTGAACCAAACATTTTAACTGGATATTTCTTCAACACAACCTGTTTGGGTTTATCTGTGCCGAGGTCACTCATACCCACTGATTCAACAGGCAGTTGTTGTGGCCCAAATGCTGCCCCAGTCGCGGTTGCACTTGACCTGCCAGGCCCCTGGTCGGGCTCCACGGAGCTAGCATCAGGATCATCCTGTCGTCCAGGGTCTCCTTCTCCAACATCAGGCGTCGGTGTCGTTTCAATTGTGGCAGAGGAGACTGTTGGTGGGCTTTTCAACCACTTACGGATATCCATCTTCTCATATAAGGTCTATGATCTGAAGCGAGTAAGCGAAAACTCATCCAGTTTTTAAAAATTTGCGGTAACTGTTGAGCGGCTACACTGACGTAGGCAACGTTAAGTACGTAGCCTAACGTTCTTTTTAGTAAGGCCGTGATAGGCTGTTGCAGTGTAGATTCCCATCAATCAAACAAAATCACACCATTGTTTCTTTATATATTAATGTTTTAATGATAAAGAATGCAACATTAATGCAAAACAAAATTAGCAACTATGATAATATAAAATTACTGTATTTTTTAAGAGATCTGTGCCTCAAGTGGGGGGGCACAAGAATTTTTGGGGGCGGGCCCGGCCCCCTATGGCCCGCCCATAGCGACGGGTGTGAGTAGACATGACAAGAAAAGTTCAAAAACCGGATAGGTATACAACATAATACAGAATGCAGGTGCATAAATATAAAAATAAACACGCACCTTTGACCCTATTTCATTACAGGATATCTGACAAAAGATTGTTTTGTAAGCAGTCGTCTTTAAGTTCTTCACAAATACAGAGCGTAAAAAATGCTACAGATAAACTTGAGGGTGTTTACCAATGGTACAGTTTACTGCATACAGAACAGTGACGTTTCTCTGATGTAAAGTGTGTCCTGTATTTATACTGTAAGTAGTGTAAAGCCTGTAGATGATTCTAGGATCAGGTCATCAGTTTTGCTTCTGAATGTTTACTGATGGATAAATGTGTGCTTTGAGTTTACATCGCTAACATCGTGACACTTCATCAGTTCATTATATAATGTGTTTGTGTTTCCTGAATGAGAACATGAATCAACCTTTGCATATTGAGGCTGTTCTTGTGTGTGAGAATGTGCTTATAGTCGTGAGAAAATGGTTTATGAATGAAACTAACACAAACATGAGACTGCAATAATATCTGTGTTGAAGGCGTCACCAGAGGGCACAAGTTAACTGATGAAAGGTGAGCGTGAGCTCACATAAGAGCAGCGCTCAGAGTTTATTTGAAACATGGGAATGTGTTTTTACCGTAGTGTCCCGTTTTTTGCCAATAGCAGACCGATGAACGTTATATTTACATTGTATCCCAAGTGTCTGCTTGTGTAAATGATACTGTGAATACATACTGCTCAAGTTTATTTTCTGTTGTTAAGTTGATTCACTTCTATAAAATGAAAGGTTTGTTTCACATGCACTGTTAGATTGCCGTCATTTGTACAGTTAGTCTATCACAAAATGGCCAGTAAAATACTAGAATCTTCAAGCTTGAAATCTGCTGCTTGTGATTTCTTTCATTCACTTCTCAGGTAAAATGAGCCCAAGAATAAACCCCACTGCATTACTGTCGTAAATCCATAAGTGATTATTGGGTTCTGTTGTCTTTTGTTACCCCGTGCCTCTCGCGTCCGGAAGGAAATTTCACAATATCGAAAAGTTGTTTTGCGCCAAATACGTATCATATATTATCATATTTCATCATGTTTTAGAACTTAAATTCATTTCTCATTAGTTCGTGTGCGATGTCTTCACATTAAGTGTGCTCGTCAGAGGCGTCTGAAGTTAAGAGCGTGAGTGTTTATTTCAGTTTACAGTTAATATATATATATATATATATATAATAGTGTAACTCACATGTAGTCTGTGTTCCTTTAAAGTTGCAAAAAGTCACTTAATTACACTCTCGTGTTGTATTAGAGGGGAGAGGTGAAGCGCCATTACTCGCACGTGAGCCGCGGTCCATGTGAGCACTCGGGTTTGGGAGAGGGCCGCAATGTGAGTTGTGATATGTTTCTTTGTTTTATATATCTTTTGGTTTTAACGAAATTGAACTGTGTTCAATGTGTATTTGTGAATGCTTTTGACCTGAAATATGTAAGCAGCAATAGTGTAGTATGGCTTTGAGTGCTACAGATGTGCTGCATGTGCGTATATGTTTTGCAATTGTAAGCATTTAATGTTTCATGATGTATCTTTTTCTGTTTCCCCTTTCTCTATAGTCACTACCGTTGTTTATTTGGGGTGGTTTAAGATAACTATTCTCGTTTCACCACTGAACGGGCAGACTTATTTTATGTTGTTTTGTTTTGTTTTGTTTCTTTTCCTTGGTACTTGGTGTACCAATTGACTGATTCTGAATGTAATGTCCATAATTGAGTATAGTTTCTTCTAAATCTGACTAATTTATCTTTAATGCTGCATCCCTTTCGGGTGTAGTCGGGAATAAAAGAACCCCAGTTAAGGTGTAGTCAGTGTTTTGTTTTTATTAACCAAGTAATTACAAACCCGGCCACATAAAACATACACAATGTTCATTTGGCGCCACTCATTTACATTTTACCCATAAACCTCTGCTATTATTAACATAAATAGTTGAGGTAAAATGGCTAGGCGCAAAACGTACTACAATAATAAAATAAATTACCTGAACATGTAAACTGTCCTATATAATTTCCAGGAGGTTGGCGTGCTCCTCAAGACTACGATATTGGAAGTCATTGAAGTTTCTGCTTAGTACAGGTCTTTCCGTAGCCTCTATAGTATAGAGTCTATACATATGTGCAGTTCTTCAAAGTATGGATGCAAAACACTACCGTTTACTTGTACACTATTAAAGATAATAATAAAAAAATATGATGCATTTCATCCTGATTTCCTTTGTCTTCTGTAGGGAAAAACTGATAGACTTGTGTAAATGTAAACAAATGTATATGTTTTTAAGGAATGAGGGGTTTCTTTATTGTACATTTGAGTGTACGGTTTGCGCTGTTTAAATAACGTGTGCGCTGACGAGGAGTCGGCTGGCTGGGCGATTGAATCGCGCAGATGACATGTCAGAGCGGCGCGAGCTCTGTAATACCCGCTGTCTCATCCAACTTTTGGATTATTTGGCTTCCCATAGTTCGCGCGAGTTGAAAAATCTGAACTTTGGCGAAAAGTAGCTTGCTCTAGTAGGGACATGATTATGACACAGCGAGCGGAGGCAGGAATCCGAAACAACAATGAAGGACTGCGCCTCTGAAGGATTTGATGGACCCAGACATGGTGCCGAACGAGTCTACGTCGTTCTTCAGCCATCCATAGCACATAATGCGCAGCTATCCTTTCAACTAAATCCATGTACGCCATTTCGCAATTAGACGGGCGCCGCCTGACAGAAGCCCCTCCATGACGCGAATGAAGCGAGTAAAAGCAAAATGTTCAAGCGTCCAACTAGACGCTAATAACGCGATTTACTGCGTTTGGTGTGAACACTCTATAAGACACTGACTGCATCTGACACGAGAAACTGGGGGGGGTGGAGTCTGTTAAGAGATGATTGGGCCAGCCCAGTGTCAGTATGGAAAAAGGAACCAATGGGCCGCTGTCCCTGCTTTATGGGCCGGTCGTTGGCCGATTAAAAAAATATTATATTATATCGGCCCCCAAGTGCGTCGGCCCACCGGGCATTTACCCGGTATGCCAGATTACCAGTCCAGCACTGGTTTCTTCTGTTAAAGTAAATGTGATGACCGTGATGGATGTGGCCTGTTTACACGCCTTTATGATATTTCTTAACAATAAAAAGCAGAAATGTGTTATGAATCAGCATTTTAAACTTCCTGTTAAGAATGTTTAGAGAGGTCAAACGTTCAAGAGTCCAGAGTATTGCAATAGAGTTTAGAGCCAAACCTCAAGAGCACAATATTTCACTTACTTTTAACAAGTGTCAGCATTCCAAAGATCTCTTTGAATAATGTTTTTTAACATGCTAGGGTGTTATGTAAAAATAATGGTTTTCAGATCTTTTAGGAACAGATTTCTTTCAGATGTTTCTCAGAAAATAGTTTTTTACACACAAAAAATGTCCACACATAAAGAGTCTGGAGCTGGTAATGAATGTCGATTGTTGAGGTCAAATAATGTGGATTTGAGTAAATGTTTGAGTTCATATTGAGATGTTTAATAACATTGACTTTTGGTTGCAGACTCAGTTTGAACCCTTGTTGACGTCTCTGTTGAAGATTTCTCAGGAGAAATATCTGAGACACAGTTGAAACTTCTCAATTATTTGTAGGAGATATTAAAGTCATCCGTGATTTTCTTCCTCATGGATATAAAATGATGTTCAACTGATGCTGGATTCAGACTGAAGTGTTATTGTGTGTAATGTTGCACATGCTCAGTGTGAAGATGATGAAGTTCAGCCTCATGAGCTCCGTATAGAATCTCTGTAGTTTATCATATCTGGGGATCACAGGGAAGCTGCGGCTCAGACATCCACTGCATGGGATTCTTATTTTTCAATAAAGTTGAGTCAGTAATTCTCACTAATTCTCAAGAGAAACCCCACATTTAGTATAATTTGATGTATTTGAATCAATTTATCTTTAGCCTGTACTGTTTATCTTTGTCTGCTGTCATGTCGTCTGTCTGTTGTGTGACATCAGCCGCAGGGACCGAGGGGTGTCCAGGGTGGCACTGGACACACCGACATCTGATTGGCCACCCCGTGTGTCATAACTCATTCACGACTTGCTAAACAATGTTCCAGACCACCATTACTTTATCAAGTAACATGATAAATCTGTTTTAGTGTCACGTTTTCCTTTGGAGAAAGCCTTGTTCAGTGACCACAAAACATCTCTGTACAAGTCTCCTGTTCATTTGAATCGTGGTTTTATTTTAAGATTATTTTAAGATTATTTTAAGGAATCTCCTCTTAGAGATGTTTGATCTTCTGCTCGTATTTTATTTTTACAGTAGTGTAATGTCAAGGATAATGTTTGTGCTCACCTTGGAATTATTAGAAATAAAATCATGGTTGCTTTAGTTAAACTATAGCTGATTTTCTGAAGAATGGAATGGTTTTAATAGTCATATTGATTTTGAGCAAAATATACCAGAGTGAGCAGGGACCCGTTTCAATAAGGAGGTTCAAGCAACACTGAGTTAAAATATGAACTCTGAGTTGATTTACTCAGATAATCACTACTCTGAGTTTTCTGTTTCAGAACAGCTGGTTTCAATCAGTTCAATCCACTCTGAGTAAGTTCACCCGAGGTTACGCGCGATCACCGTGGCTTTAAAAAGACATCATCAATTGAGTGAAGATAACACGATTCACCATGGCAACGCCACGTGACAAAAAGTGCTCGGTTTATTTCTCGCCAATAGAATAGGACGCACTGTATATATATACACATATATACCTACGATTTTTGTCATGTAGGTGCAATCCTTCTGCAATAAAAAGAACATGGCAGCAGCTGAAAATGAAATATAAAAACATCCTTCAGTCCGGTGAGTTTAAATGCTCTTGCTTGTAGGATGCCTGACTGGGAAATGTTTGTTCCCTTTCTGTCGGTCTCTCGACGTTGTGTCGAAGCCGACAGATGGGGTTCGCCCTTGAGAACCAATCGTCTCTGACTATTTTGAAAAGGCCAATGAAATTGGCGAATGAAATCCGCATGCCGGGCTCCGCCCCCGGACATCCGGGCATAAAAGGGGAGCCGGCGTGCTCATTCATTCACCTTTTGTTCTTCGGAGCCTTCGCATCTGATGACATTCTTCGAATTGCCGATTTCTACGACGCGGTGCAGCGGAGATTCCCCTGGGCGTCCTGGCAGTTCCTGAGGTATTTTTCTAAAAGAGCAATTTCCTCAGCGTGGCATTGCCCGCTGATCTCTTGGGTGCAGTACACTCATCGAGGACGGGGACGGACACGGTGGTTGCCGCAAGTGTTCGGGGGTCCGATCACTGTGGCAGCCTCGTGGATTCGTCCTGCCCGCACGGCGCGCGGATGGCTATTCAGACGTTGCGTCACTGCGTGCGGATGGCTAGTCAGACGTTGCGTCACTGCGGGCGGACGGCTATTCAGACGTTGCGTCACGTTGGCTACGTTCTGTCAAGAGCAAGCCACCACCTCGTTTGCTTCCCGTTCTGTGACCGCAGCGGCTACGGCCCTGCCGTCAGCGGCGGCGAGCAGCGAGGGTGATGTGGGGATTATCGTGAGCGTTAATCCGTCAGCCGGTCGGCTCGCGGACCGCTCGCGCCCCGTCTCGCTTGTTTAGCAGGTCCCCAAGGATGGTCCTACGCCATCTTATTCCTCAGCCACGCGCTCGGACACGAGCCGTGGAGATGAGGTGTCTCTTGCAACATCGGAGCGCGACCTGCTGGCATCAGACTCTGGCGATTCCCTGAAGCTCCCTCCCTCGGGAGGTCGAGCACAGGTGAGAGCAGACGTCAAGATGTCAGCCATGCTCGCTCGGACCGCCGTGAGCGTCGGGTTGCGGTGCAGCCCTGGTGCTCGCGGCTGGGTACTCGCACATTGGGCCCGGCTCAAGTGCCAAGTTTTACCGAGCTGCATAAGGAGTTCAGTAAGACCTGGAGCGTCCCCTTCGGCGCGCTTCCGTCTAGCTGACTCTATCGCCCTCTCTTCCCTCGGGGCGGGGAGGCAGCTAGGGACTAGGTCAATGCACCCTGGGTGGAGCATGCAGTCGCGGGTATCCGCAGACGGCGGCCACCTGGGGGGCTTGACCTAGACTCACCGTCCAGGGCATGTAAGGTCTCAACATCTCTGGTGTTGAGGCTGGCAGTGCCGTGGACCAAGCTGCCTCCACTCTTACGCATGGCCTTCCTGCAGGCCAGGGCGCTAAAGAGAGCCCCATGGGGTAAGACCGACCCAAGTAGTGCCGCCGCCGACTGGCCCTCCGGGGACCGCGGTGGCAGCGCAGGCTGGGTCGGACGATGTCCACATCAGTGGCCCGGAAAGATGCCTCGGACCCAATCTTGCGCAGGGGGGCGATGTCGAGAAAGGCCACTTTCCCGACTCCTCTCTCGCAAGGTCGGCTGATTGGTGGCGCTGTCAAGGACTGCTCCAGCAGCCTTTTGACAGTGTAGAAACAGACCGGCCTGCTGTGACCCGGCCGCCTTTCGGCCGTCGAGGTCTCACCCTCTGAAAGATGGTGTTCGGCAACTCGACGTTGCGTCGTGGCGGCACGCAATGACGAGTATAAAGCAGCCCTCAGCACTCTCGCTTCGACGGTGCGTCGAGCTGCGCCATCGCCTGGCAGGTGATTTAGCGGAGCCGTTCCCCCCGGGGAGAACAGCACTGCTAGTCATTGAACCAACCCCCGCGGGTTGATGAAGTAGATCGCAGCCCCCCCTGTGAGGTCTCTGGGTGCTTGGTTAGCATTTCAAACCATCACGGTGGCTGGGAGTGTGGTCCGTCTCGGCATTCGATCCAGCTCGCCAGACCTCCGCCGGACTTCAGGCATCCTCTTACCTCAGCAGAGGCAGGGATGTTCCTGTGCTCCAGGCCGGGGCTGCCACCCCTCTGGCGAAGGCGATCGAACCGTCCCCTCGGCCGAGATGTCCAGTGGCTTCGACAGCCGCACTTCATCATCCCCAAAACCAGGGGTCGCTGCATACCTTGAGCAGCACCTTGCAAGGGTGCCGTTCGGGAGGCGCAGAAGCGCGTCCTGGTGTCTGTCAGACGCCAGGAGTGGTTCATGACAACTGACCGCATACTCTCATGTACAGTTCCCTCGGCACTGTCGAGGGGCTGGCATGTCAGTAAACGGGTCAGCCGGGAAAAAGAGAGCAGCTCTCCCTGGCGCGGAGCTCCCCCTTTTCCTGGTAGAGAACTCAACACTGTCTCCATGACGGCGTCAGACGCACAGTCAGTGCTGAGCTGCTTGAACTTTCAGGCAGCAGCCAGCGGTCCCCTGAAATCAGTTTCAGAGGCTCCTGGGCATGGTGTCCTCGGGGGTGGCCTGTCCCCCTCGAGTTGACGCACATGGGACCGCGACAGCACTGACTACAGAGATGAGTTCCCTGGAGAGCGTGGCGCACCGGCAGTAGGCGTATCGTCATTACACCTGCTGCCGTCGCATCCTAACCCCGAGCAGGTCTTGAGGCCGGTCGTGGAACGACAGACGCCTCCCTACGGGGTGCGGGTGCGGTGTGCAATGGGCGCGCAGTGTCGGGTCGCTGGACGGGCCCCCGCCTGCGTTGGCAGATCACTGCCTTCAAGTTGCTAGCTGTCCTGCTTGCACTGATGAGGCTCCGGCCTCTCGTGCAGAGCCAGCATACTGGCCCGGACAGCACGACCGGCGTAGCGTACTAAACCTCAGGGTGGCACTCGCTCGCTGCAGTCATCGCAACTCGCCCAAAACGCCTCCTCCCGTGGAGACAGCAGGTGGCAAAGCCCCTGCAGGTCACATGCCCACCGGGCGTCCTGAACCAGACAGCCAAGCGCTCTCTCGTCAGTTGACACCCCGTGGGAAGTGATGACTCCACCCCTGCGGGCTGGCCTGGGTGTGGTTTGGGCGGGCACAGGGGGACCTGTCGCCTCCCTGAACACCACCCAGTACCGCTGGGCATTCCTTGGACGAGGACCCCCTCGACACGGAGGCCCTAGCGCGCAGCCTCCAGTGGAGACAGCAGGTGGCAAAGCCCCTGCAGGTCACATGACCACCGGATGTCCTGAACCAGACAGCCAAGCGCTCTCTCGTCAGTTGACGCCTCGTGGGAAGTGACGACTCCACCCCTGGTGGAGACAGCAGGTGGCAAGGTCCCTGCAGGTCACACGCCACCGGGTGTCCTGAACCAGACAGCCAAGCGCTCTCTCGTCAGTTGACACCTCGTGCGAAGTGACGACTCCACCACTGCGGCCGGCTTGGGTGTGGTTTGGGCGGGCACAGGTGGACCTGTTGCCTCCCTGAACACCCCCCAGTGCCGCTGGGCACTCCCTGGTCGAGGCTCCCCCCTCGACACGGAGGCCCTAGCGCGCAGCTGGCCGCGGGACAAGCGGAACTACGCTTCCCCCCAGTGAGCTTCATTGCGCAGGTCCTGTGCAAGGTCTGGGAAGGGAGTATCAAGTGCTGCTAGTTGCGCCTTACGGGCCCAACTACACTTGGTCCTCGGAGCTAATACTCCTGACGACAACTCCCCCTGGCCAAATCCCCTGGCGAAGGGCCTACTCGCAGGGGATGGACACGTTGTGGCGTTCGAGCCGGACCTCTGGGTCTGGCTCCTGGATGGGACGAGGAGTTCCTGGATGACCTACCCCCTTCAGTGGTGGAGACTGTCACTCAGGCAAGGGCCATGCCCACAAGGCTGGATGCCTTTAAGTGGCGCCCCTTCTCGTCCTGGTGCTCTTCTCGAGGAGAAGACCCGCGGAATTGCTCGCTCAGGAACGTGCTGTCCTATTGCAGGAGAGGCTGGGGAGTAATCTCCCCTTCCACATTGGAACGTGGGTACCCGCTGTCGCGGTTATCACGTACCAGTTGCTGGTGAGCCTCTGGGGCGGCATGACCTGATTATTAGGTTCCTCTAGGGCGCGAGGGGCTAAGGCCTCGTCCGCGCCCCGTACCCTCTAGGGACCTTAAGGTGGACCTTTGGGTCCCCTTTTTTCGGGCCCTGCCGAGAGCCCCTTCCTCGTTCTGCGAGGGGGGTTGGCTCTCCTGCTGGGGCTCGAGTCCATCCAGAGGGTGAGGCACCTGCAAGCATTCCGTGTCCACCGATTGCCAAATTTCAGGCCCGGTGACTCTCACGTGATCCTGAGACCCCGGCCGACTTACGTGCCCAAAGTTCCGCCGCCCCCCTTTGGGACTAGGTGGTGAACTTGCAGGCGCTCCCACACCGGGAGAAAGACCCAACCTGTACGTGGGGTGTCCAGTAAGCGCATTGCGCCTCTACTCGAACCACACTGAGGGCTTCAAGGCCCTGAGCAGCTCTTGTCTGTTATGGAGGTCAGCAACGGGAGTGCTGTATCCGAGGAGAGTTGTAGCGCTGGGTCGCACACGCCGTCACTACGGCGTGCCGATCCTAGCCCGTGCCCATTTGAGTGACGGTACACTCCGCTCGGGGTGTGACCTCCTCGTGGGCATCGGCTTAGTGCGCCTCTCTGGCAGACATCTGTAGAGCTGCGGGTTGGGCTACGCTATACCTCGCAGAGGCTTGCAACCTCCGTGGGGAGTCGGCAGCTCGAGTCTTGCCAGCAGGTGAGACCAGCAGTCGTGGGGCGTACGCCTGCGCATAGCGCCATTCCCCTTCTGAGGTGGACCAGTGCGCTATGGGCTGCCTCCCTTCTTTCCCCAAGGGTGAAGAATAGGCAGTCCGTCCATCCATCAATAGCACTCAGGGCGGCGGGCTCGGCGGAGCAGCCCTGCCGCCTATGGCCGGGTATCAAGCTGAGTTATTACATATAGCTCTAACCGGACCTAGTGCCCCACACGTAGTAACCCCCCACTAGGGTGGTTCCGTCTGAGATGTCGTCATGAGATGGTTCCCCGCGTGGCAACCCATGACCTCCCCAGGTGGACATCCACCTTGCGGCATTCCGCACATACCTCCCATGAGTTCTCCCCTATTTGGTGAGACCATGTTGGTGTCTCCACTGTATTCCCCCCTAGGGTGGGAAGTGGTCTCCGTAGCGCACGTCCTCATTGAAGGAACAGCGCTTACCCAGTAGCCCTACGACTGGATGGCCCTCGCCAATGGGGCCGTCTGAGTTGGCGGAGGGCAGGGGCTACTCATCTTTGCCAAAAGCTCTGGGAGCCCCTGCCTGCCCACTGGAAGGTTACAAATTTCGCGATAGCGCTCACGTGTGGCTCGCCCAGGCCGGTCAACGTCGCTTCGCTAGAGATTGTGACGCGGCTAGTGCCGTGGCGTTTTCCATAGGAACCCCATCTGTCGGCTTCGACACAACGTCGAGAGACCGACAGAAAGGGAACGTCCCGGTTACGTATGTAACCTCTGTTCCCTGATGGAGGGAACAAGACGTTGTGTCCTTCTTGCCACGACAATAGCCGTCCGCTGCAGCAGTCACGAGATGCTCTCAGGCTCCTCAGCACAAAAGGTGAATGAATGAGCACGCCGGCTCCCCTTTTATGCCCGGATGTCCGGGGGCGGAGCCCGGCATGCGGATTTCATTCGCCAATTTCATTGGCCTTTTCAAAATAGTCAGAGACGATTGGTTCTCAAGGGCGAACCCCATCTGTCGGCTTCGACACAACGTCTTGTTCCCTCCATCAGGGAACAGAGGTTACATACGTAACCGGGACGATATATTTAATAAACTGGCCTTGAAAGTTATGAGGAAATGAGAACCGAGCACTGTGGCTATAGAAGACAGAAAACTGGCCATGCTTGCCCCTGCTCCAGCTGTGTGTAACGGAGGCAGTGGCGGCGCCAGGGGGGGTCTTGGGGGGTCTCAAGACCCTTCCAAAAAACGCCTTGACCCCCACCCCTTCCTGATTTAAAAAGTATTTGATATATATTAAAATATATATATCCGGGATAAAGATTTAAAAATGGTTCTCTTCAAACTACGCAGAACAATAATAATTAATAATTTAATCAGAGGCGGACAGAGTACACAGGTTCATTACTTGAGTAAAAGTACAGATACCCCTTGCTAAATTTTACTCAAGTACAAGTAAAAGTACTACAGTCAGATGTGTACTTAAGTAAAAGTACTGAAGTACATGTTTTTAAAAGTACTTGAGTATCAAGAGTACATTTTCTAAATATTGCATTACTACTGCCACAGTGCTTACATTTATGTACAGAAACGTCCTACATGGAGTTATGAAAAATGTTAATGTTAATACCTTGGAGAATGTTAAAGGAATTTAAAGTAAAATAAAGTCATTTTAATCTTTTTACCATGCTTTATTCTTTTCACCTCTGCTAGAGTTTTAATGGATTTTTTGCACCCACATTTGAACCGAATAGTTTTAAACAACACACCGCATACTCAAGAACATCAAAGCAAATACTCGGCTTACATTAATGAGTAATATTAGAAAATACAATTCAGCTAACAATTGTGTGTACATGTGAGTTTCTCTGTTTTTTCATCAATCAGTAGTGGCGTTTCATCAAAACCTAGGGTATGGCGAAATTTCCTCAGACCATACAAAAACGAACCACAATGAAACCAAATGATACCACATATATGTAACCACAAAACTTAAAGTAGTAAAAATAACCCAGCCAGATGTTGTCATAACCACCACCAACGACTACGTTAATCGACTATGAGACTAAAATATAAACCAACCATTGATCAGATTCAGCAAACAAGATTAAATATAAAACATGTCTTACCTTGTCGCAGGGTTGTTAAGCCTTGATTCTTTTCATTTTTAAGCTAATCCTGGCATAGCTAGTGGCAAATCGCAAAATACATAATAGCCTAAACTGCGACTGCACTACAAAGTCTTTCCGTACAATATATTTTTTTAATTTTTCACAGATAGCGTTGTACATTATGAATGAAATACAATAACAATAGTGTAAATTATTCGATTTATTAAAATTATTAAATGGATGCCAACTAATTGGGAAAATAAAGACCATCCCCACTACCCATAACCTCACACTTGATTCCAAAACCACTGTTAGGCATTTTGTAGACAGTTTCTTTGTTTTATTGAAAATAAATGCCTGTATATGATCTTAAATGTGAAAAATGCAGACAAACGAGTTTAGCCAAAAAGAGCTTCGAACCAACATTACGATGATGTCACGTCAAAACTACATATCTTCGGTCTTACCGACTATACGTCAATGACGCTATGTGAATTAACGGTGTTTATACATTCTCAAATACACATGCTTCCGACGCCTATGCTACATGTACACATCAGTGTAAAGTAGTTTAATTATCTATAATGAGTCTCATTATGCACACGTACTTTGTTTCAACAATGTTTTCTGAACGCTAGGGCCATACACAAACGCCGCCCCTGAAATCAATAAACCTAAAACAGCAAAGAAGGCGATATAGCAATGTTCTGACACACCTCTGAACCTGACCGTGTTATACACGCAGCATAGAGCAAAGAAGAGAAAATAATAATGATTAAAGAAAATCAGCTGACCGGTCGCGATGTTTTCAAGTTCATTTCATGTTATATTTACCATTTTATATGACGCTATTACCTTTATTCTTTATTCATATAAAAATACCCCCAAATCGCATGAAAATACACACAAAACACATATTCTTCAATCGTGCATTTATTAGCTTCTTGTTTTGGTGAAGAAATGTTACTTTAGCTTCATCGCGGATGTCCTGAATGAGGAAGTGTACACAGGACGTGTCATGCAGACGTGAGATGATTGACAGCTGTGTACAGCAAATGATAGAGCTCTGAGATCTGGGTGATTGTTGCTGATAGGCTCGCCCAATAAGTGGCGCCTGCACAATCCAATCACGTTTGAGAGGGAAAAAACAAATTGGTGGTTTCCGAGATTTTTCTTTTTCCTTTTTAGAAGTAACGTGTACTTACGGTTATGGATAGAAATGTAGCGGAGTAAAGAGTACAATATTTGCCTCTCAAATGTACTTGAGTAAAGTCATGAGTACTCCCCAAAAATTATACTCAAGTAAAGTAGGCTACAGATCCCTCAAAATTGTACTTAAGTACTGTACTCGAGTAAATGTACTCCGTTACTGTCCGGCTCTGAATTTAATCGACATATAAAAAAATATATAAACATAAGAATCAATGCGACGCCCCATGAACGTTGCTGCCGCTGCGCCTTGCATCATTGCATTCAAGGCACTGTCGCGAGCCCGCAAGAGCTGCAACGAACTTTATATCTTGAAGCTAAAAATGGATCGCTTTGTCATACCTAAAAAAGGGCGGAAGAGACAGGTGAGCAGATGGAAAGAAATGGCGCCTCATCGAGCGCTACAGCGGGCACGGATGGTGGGAATCCTGACGGCGGAGAGGATTTAACTGGGGATTTAATCCATGGCCCAGACGAGTAACCAAGCCAGCCTCAACTAAAATCATACCCGCGTCGTTCTTTTGGATTGTAAATATGTTTTCTGTCATGGGTGTGGCCAGCGCCACCACTACCACGTGCATCACGCGCTGTGCGTAAGGCACCAAGTGCTGAGGCGGCACCAAAAATAGCGTAATGAATTTTTTTTTTTTTTATCTAATATTATTTCATAAGGCTATAGAAAAACTATTAGGCAGGCACATTTCAGCCATGTATATGTAAAAAAAACGGCCGAACAATCCCATATCACCACCCGCCCATGTACGGTGGGAGGAGAGGAGGTGAGCCATGATGGAATTCAGTTCTTCTTTGATTTGCGAACGTCAGACAAGAGACAGATTTATGCTACACTTCAGAAGTACTTTACTATAAAGAAAAACGTTTAATGTACATTAAACGTGCATGTGCAAAAGAAATGTCTTGTATGTGTCGAAATATAGATGGTCTTAGTTTCGTGTATTTGAAGTGTTTTGTCTAACGTGCCCGCAGAGTACCTCGACCTGAAGGAGGTGTTCAGTAAGTCTCGCGCTGCTTCTCTCCCTCCGCATCGTTCCTATGACTGTGCGATAGATCTACTGCCAGGTAAGTCTCCGCCTAAGGGCAAACTTTACTCTCTTTCTGTTCCCGAGAGGGAGGCCATGGAGAAATATATTTCTGATTCTCTAGCCTCTGGATTCATCCAGCCTTCCTCTTCTCCTGCGGGGGCGGGGTTCTTTTTCGTTGGGAAGAAGGATGGTTCTCTGCGTCCTTGCATTGACTACCGAGAGCTGAACAACATCACGGTAAAGAATTCTTATCCTTTGCCGTTGATGTCTTCAGCTTTCGAGAGGTTGCAGGGAGCATCCATTTTCACGAAACTGGACTTACGTAATGCATATCATTTGGTTCGCATCAGGAAGGGGGATGAATGGAAAACCGCTTTTAATACCACTAGAGGCCACTTTGAATATTTGGTTTTGCCCTTCGGGCTTTCCAACAGCCCAGCGGTTTTCCAGGCACTCGTGAATGACGTGTTGAGAGACATGGTAGACCAATTCATATATGTTTACCTGGATGACATATTGATTTTTTCTTCGTCTCTCCAGGAACACGTTCAACACGTCAGACGAGTGCTCCAGAGACTGTTGGAGAATGGGCTTTTTGTCAAGGCGGAGAAATGTGCGTTTCATGCACAGTCCATTCCCTTCCTAGGGTACATCATCTCCTCTGACGGGGTGCGTATGGATCCTGACAAGGTTAAGGCTGTGGTAGATTGGCCAAGTCCAGATTGGTTTCTGGGGTTCGCCAATTTTTACCGGCGTTTCATTCGCAATTTCAGCCAACTAGTCGCACCTCTGACTGCCTTGACCTCCCCCCGAACGACGTTCAGGTGGTCGAACACTACAGAGGCAGTGTTCGCCAAACTCAAGGGCCGCTTCGTTTCGGCCCCCATTCTTGTCACCCCTGATCCCACACGTCAGTTCGTGGTGGAGGTCGACGCGTCAGAGGTGGGAGTAGGAGCAGTGCTTTCACAACGCGCTTCCTCAGACGACAAGATGCACCCCTGCGCGTTTCTTTCTCATTGACTATCGCCTGCCGAACGCAATTATGACCTTGGTAACAGAGAGTTGTTGGCAGTCAAGTTAGCGTTGGAGGAGTGGCGTCATTGGTTAGAGGGCTCAGGGGTGCCCTTTATCGTTTGGACCGATCACAAGAACCTTGAATATATTAGATCTGCTAAAAGACTCAACTCCAGGCAGGCTCGGTGGGCACTTTTTTTCGGACGTTTTGACTTTGTTCTCTCGTACCGCCCGGGTTCCAAGAACATCAAACCCGACTCGTATTTTTGATCCATCCGAACGCCCGGTGACTCCCGAGTGCATTTACCTGAGAAAGTAGTTATCTCCACACTCGTATGGGAGGTTGAGTCGAAGGTCAAATCGGCCTTAGAAGGGGTAACGCCTCCGCCCGGCTGCCCACCAAATCGGTTGTTTGTTCCGGAGGGGTTACGGTCCGACGTGGTTCGGTGGGGTCATTGCTCCAACGTGGCTTGTCATCCGGGAGTGACTCGCACCAGTTATTTAGTTAAGCAACGATTCTGGTGGCCGTTAATGGCTCGCGATATTCACGATTTTGTTTTGGCTTGCTCGGTCTGTGCCACTGGTAAGACATCTAACCGACCTCCGGATGGGTTACTTCGACCGCTGTCTGTCCCTTCGAGACCCTGGTCCCACATCGCGCTAGATTTTGTTACCGCCCTCCCACCCTCCAGGGGCATGACGGTTGTTTTAACCGTAGTGGACCGGTTTTCGAAGGCGGCACATTTCATCCCCTTGCCCAAATTACCTTCAGCCAAGGAGACAGCGGTCACGGTCATTGATCATGTCTTTAGGTTACATGGCCTCCCGACGGACGTGGTCTCTGACAGGGGTTCCCAGTTTGTATCCAAATTTTGGCAGGAGTTCTGTAGATTATTGGGGGCTACGGTCAGTTTGTCTTCGGGTTATCATCCCCAGACCAATGGTCAGTCTGAGCGGGCCAACCAGGATCTTGAGAGAATGTTGCGATGTTTGGTAACCAAGAATCCTTCGTCCTGGAGCCAACAACTTTCTATGGTGGAGTACGCCCATAACTCGTTACCTGTGTCATCTACGGGCCTCTCTCCGTTTAAGTGTAGCTTAGGTTACCAGCCACCAATTTTTCAGAGTCTGGAATCCGAAGTCGCTGTCCCCTCCGCTCACGCTTTCGTCCAAAGGTGTCGCCGCACTTGGACTAGAGCCCGTGAGACTCTACTCCGAGCGGGGGGGCGCATGAAGGCCAAGGCCAATCGCCACCGGTCAAAGCCTCCCGTATACGTCGTGGGTCAAAAAGTGTGGCTTTCTACCAGAAAACTTCCTCTCCGCTCAGTTTCTAACAAGTTAGCTCCCAAATTTATCGGCCCGTTTCCTGTCACCAAAATTATTAGTCCGGTGACAGTCCGACTCAAACTCCCTCCAGCGTACAGGAGAATTCACGCCGCCTTTCACGTATCAAGGATCAAACCCGTGTTTTATTCTCGCATTAATCCGCCTGTCCCCGTTCCCCCCCCCCGCCGCGACTCGTAGATGGGGAACTTACTTATTCGGTACATCGTATTCTGGACTCGAGACGGAGGGGACGCGGATTTCAGTACTTGGTGGACTGGGAGGGTTACGGTCCGGATGAGAGAAGTTGGGTACCTGCCAGAGACATCCTGGATCACTCCCTTATCGATGATTACAATCGACAGGTAGGGTTGTCTGGGAACGCCAGGAGGCGTTCCTAGGGAAGGGGGTACTGTCACGGTTCATGAATCTGCTGTGTCATTTCTGATGTGTATGTGTGTGTATGGGTGTCTGTATGGGGATGTGGTTACTCATTGTGTTGATTAGTGTCGCCAGCTGGATTCAATTCCCGTTCCCTTTATATGTGCAGTCATTCTCATCTCTGGTTGTCAGATCGTTGTGGCTTCCCCGGTGTTGTGTCCTGTTCCGTGTTTACTCTCGCCTTCTCGTGTGGATCCTACCCTCGTGGGATTCTTCGTCGTACCTCACGCTGTCTGGATTATCCTTCGTTCCTGGTTCCTGTACACGCCTCGCACCGCACGCCAATCCCGGGTTGGCCATTGAAGTCCCTGCGTCATCTTCCACTGACTGTTTGTCCCCGACCTGTGTTCGTTCTGACTAGCAAATAAACTCCATTTTACTTGCAATTGTATCCGTCTCTGTTTCGCGACACATATTGTATGTACTATTCAACTATTGCATGTTCACATTTTCTTGATTCATTATTCAGATTTTTTCAGTTTACAAAAATATTACTTTTTCCATAAACAAACATCCCATCCCACGCGGTTTGATGAGCTTATCTTTCTTCACCTTACTGGTTAAAGGTCCAGTGTTTGAAATTTAGTGGCATCTAGTGGTCGGGTTTGCAAATTGCAACCAACGGCTCACTCCACCCCTCCATTTCGAAGCACCAGGACGGCTCTCACAGGACTAAGGTGTCGCCACATTTTCATTTCTTTGCTGAAGGAGAAATATACTTGCAAAACGTCTTCTGTAGAGCAGTTGGTCCTTTTGGGCTACAGTAGAAACAACATGGCGAATTTCATGCAAGGGGACCCTCGGTGGATGTAGATGGAAATGGCTAATGCTAAGGTAAGAAACACTTAATGCTAAAAGGTATTTATACGACAAAGTTATGTATATTTTATTGCATTTCTGTCAATAGATCCTGCAAAAAAAGAACACACTGGACCTTTAAGTTTGAGAGAAAAAAAATATATAACAAAATGGGATTTTAATGGTTTTAACTACTGCATATAAATATCAACTCTGTCTTCTGAAGTGGTCTATGGAGAGCATACAGTATATGCTTGTATTCCATTCTAAACAACAAAAGATTCCACTTACATGCACTAGACATGGGCATCGGGGCTCCATCTGCATCGAAACAGCAGGGAGGTTAGCACACAGCCATGTACCACTTTCAACATCGCTATACTAAGCCATTCTAATTACATTTCTTCTCCTCCCTTACAGCCCATTCATACTTTTGTTCTCTTCATCTTTCCTATTGCCCTCCGTCCATCTGCTCTGCCCGTTGAGCATGGCTGACGTGTTACCTCATTCCCCTTCTGGGTGGCTTTCCTGCAGTATTTCACTGTCATCTGATGGCAAATAGATTTTGGCAAAGAAACCAGCCGGGTTGGGGCAATACGCACACTTCCACACACACGTCGAGGTACGCTGGCATATGTGTGCATGCGCACCCAAGCATATGCACACTTTTTGATCTCTCTTTATGTAAATAGTTGGGCTCAACAGTGTGCAGAGGGCCTGGTTTTACTGCGGCTGGCAGAGAGGGGCTCAAGCCGGAAAATAGGAGGGTGGAGGTGTGTGCAGATTTATACCCAAATCTAGTGTAAATGGAGTAGCTGAGTGGCACAAGTTTAGCCAGAATAAGCAAACGTCAAGGTGTGTGTGTGGTCATAAAAATGTGAGAAGTATATTTTATTTTCTATATTTGAAGAAGCATAATGAAGAAATATCTGCTTGAGTTTAAGTGGGTCTTGTAAGGACCCACCTATTAGTCTGCATTTGGCTGGGATGTTTAAAGGCTTTCGTGATGAACGATTGGATGATTTGCATTTACACAAACAATGCCACGTGCACTTTAGATAAAGATCAAGCAACACAAACAACGACTCGATAAGCCTAATTTAACAAATCTAGCAGCTTTATAAAATGAGCTCTATCGCCATCCTGTAGGATAAGGGAGGTTCTGAGAAGGAGCTTTCCCTTTTTTCTGTCTGTATCTGTCTTCTTCTTTCTCTGGAACCAGATCAGACAAATGGGTACCCATGGAAAGCATGTACTGTAGCCTACTTGAGTATTTTGTGAGGTCTTATGTTTTATGTGCTGTTTATAAACTGAATCATAGTCCCAGATGAGACTTGAACATGGTCTATAATAATTACTTACGTATTGATAACACCTGAATATACTATTTATTACATTTGCAGCTCAAACGCAGGGAATTGTGAGGGAATCAAATGTTCCTTCTCAGGAAGCAGCTTTGAAGGAATAGGATATCCCACAGAGCACCTCAGCAGCCCCGTGTCTTTGTTTTACATGGGGCAAGGGAGCAGGAACCCCGAACGAGGTGCCACATGCTTTCGGGAACGATTTTAACCATCCTGTTTAGTTTGGCACGAGGAAAGCAGCTGTGGACATTTACACTTTTGCTGTCTCATTGTGTTTTGTCAGGTGCGGCGATTTCTTTCCTCGAAGCCAATTGATTTATGAGTATAAAGGCACTGAACTAAGGTTTAAAAAAAAGTTAATTTAATAAAAATATGTTAAGTCAGGAAAGAAATCGCCGCACCTGACAAAAAACAATGAGACAGCAAAAGTGTAAATGTCCACAGCTGCTTTCCTCGTGCCAAACTAAACAGGATGGTTAACATCGTTCCCGAAAGCTTGTGGCACCTCGTTCGGGGTTCCTGCTCCCTTGCCCCATGTAAAACAAAGACACGGGGCTGCTGAGGTGCTCTGTGGGATATCCTATTCCTTCAAAGCTGCTTCCTGAGAAGTAACATTTGATTCCCTCACAATTCCCTGCGTTTGAGCTGCAAATGTAATAAATAGTATATTCAGGTGTTATCAGTACGTAAGTAATTATTATAGACCATGTTCAAGTCTCATCTGGGACTATGATTCAGTTTATAAACAGCACATAAAACATAAGACCTCACAAAATACTCAAGTTGCAGTTAGCTCTCATCAACCTGCGTATAAATAACACGACTTTATACTTTCAAACGGCGTATAATAAATACGCCAAAGTCACATTTTGCGTGCATGGGATACGCCAATCCTTGCCATTAACTTCAGTGGGGAGCAGATGCGTCCAAATACCACGCTTATCTCAACTGCAGTGACGTCACCAGCGATATTCCTTTCGCTCAGTTCACCGTATGCGTGCCATCTTTAAACAGGTGAGTAAGGGCAGCACAGTTTGTAAATGAGGTTATTGGTAATTAAATTATAATTACGGTTAATTATTTTAGTGTTTCTGCATCACGTGTCAAACGGCAGCGCGTGCGTTGAAGTTTCTTACTGTAACTTCGCGCTGCTCAGTTCGCACAGCTGGTAACGTTAGCCTACCATTGACATTAGCCTAAGATCAATTCTACTGTATTAACTGTTGCAGTTTGAAACACACTAACAAATAAAACTGTGCTTTATGGTGTTTTGAAATGGCTGATGACAGCACTACTATTCGACAGACTGAATTAGTGTTAGTTTATGTTTAAACTGAAGTGGTAACATTAGCCTACGGGGCCCCGGGGGTCAATTAGTTGCGCTAACCAGTCCGCACTCCTAAACCGGATTTATTCCCAAATTGTGGGCAACGGGACAGCCTGTTTACTGCCTATACAGCGTGCCCGTGGGTAAGGCATGTTGATGCAACCTATATATGCAACGGTGTCCCGGTAACCTTATTGCTGATGCCAGATCAGTATTTCGCATCATACGGCCTGCAATCTCTATATAGGCCGATCTGAGATCTGCTAAAATAATAATTAAACTACTAGGCATTACTAGCTGCTTGCAGATCCACGATACATCAGGGTTGATCTTGGCTCCTATTTCCAGGTTATTTAAGTTCTTATGTCATCATATTTTACTTAAGCACGATTTAGACAAAATCATTTGTCTCCAGCAGAAAATAAAACAATGTTAATCCAGACTCTGTGGAGTCATTTCCATAGTGTTAGTTCTTTCATAATAGTTATTGGGTAACCGTAATTTCACAGAATCAGCTGTCCTCAAGAATATGGAAGTCCCATTAAAGAGAAACGGAAAGGGTTTGCAAGCCAATGTTTCCAAAGAATTGCATGTTTATTATTCAATGAATGCAAATATTAATACATTAATGTAGTACTGTCATAATGTAAACTTTTTAAAAATGTAACCATTAATATAACAAAAAAAAGTTACTTGTCATTACCATTTACTATTTAAGTTCCTGTGTAATATTACCCTTAACCTATTTTTGTTAATACTTTGGTTAAACTTTGATATTGCACACTTATTGCCTTGCAGTTAAATATCATTAAGAATAATTGTATTACTGAATATGCAATTTGTCTGATGTGTTCCATGTCACCCATCCCTAGGTCCAACACAATTTATCCATTGTTGACAATAAAGTTAATTGTATTACTTTATATCTTTATAATTCAATAGAATAGGCTTAGGATTTGCTTGCATCAGGTCCTCCCTCAGTTTTAAATATTTTGTTGCGTGGCATGTTAATAATTATAATTTAATTTTGTTTTGTTTGTAGTAAAAATGCCGGGTGGATCAACCTTTTGACAGTGTACCCATTGTTCGGAAAATATAAACTGTGCTAATAGAAGATGCACCAAGGTAAATAATGTACAATAGACTATTGTACTGTCTAACTACTATCCCCTTTTGTCATGCATTAAAGCCAGAGGAATCGGGTCAAAATTCTAATAACCTTTATTGGCATTAAATATCTCAGTATTTGTTAAAAAAAGATAAAAGAGTTTTGTTACACCACAAACTTGCATGTCAGTAGGTATTTTTCAAAAGGCTACATTCCTTTAAATACAATTCTGTTACAAGGCTACACTTTTGATATTAAATCTATCTATTGCAGACAATAGTACATTTTTCTATTGCTGTGGTTCTCAGTAGGGTTTTTTTTACCAATTCTGTTTTCGATTCTGTTTATCGATCCTGATTTTTATTGATTACTTGTTTTGATTCCTAAGTTGTTAAAAGTGAAGTAAAACACTTAGATATCAAACTGTATCCATATTTTGAATTCAAAATTCTAGAAAATGGTAACATCTCTGCTAGCCCATGCAATAGGGTACGTGTACATGTCAAACATCACATGGATAAACAAGTCTCGTTACATCCGCTTGTCGGAAACAGTGTTAACAGAAGTACTAACTAACCTTGATATTTATTCGTAAATAAATCTTAAAAATTATTTGTATTTAAGTCAATCAGATAACCTTTCTGACCATTTATGGCATTTTATTTTACTATTCAAATATCTGTGAGACGAAGAAAAATAAAAGCTTTTAAATATCAATCTGGTTATGTAATGGCTATTGATCTTCGGTAACTCATTTAAAGGTTTTTTTTAGTATAACAGCTCTATGTGTAACAAAGCGCATACAAAAGGTTTAAACCTGATGCAATGAGACTTGTTTTCTACATGTGGGGTTCGGCATGAAGCCTATAATGACAACTTAAGGCATAATGTTTGCTGCCAAATAATGGAGATTCATACTTTCCATTAAAATATGGTACACAACAAGCTTTTTAATATTAAAGCTTGGCTGCATATTTAGTCTGCCTAGTTAACACACAGACCACAGTTTAGAACCTTTTTTGCTGTCATACTGTGTCCTCACCCTCTCCGTCTCTCCCCCTTACCCAGTGTGGGAAGCTGCTGGAACTAAAGTCCAGGCAGACAGCTAGAATGAAAACGTTCCGGACCAAGGCCAAAGAATGGGCTCGCAAAGTCAAAAAGTCACGGAATCAGGCAAAAATATTTGACAACAGTTCCCTGTTGGTAATAAACACTTTGTCTTTCTCTTTTGGTCAGCCATGGGGGTCTTCTGTCAAAATAAATGATATTTTACAGGCAGTTGTGTGTCATGATGTCATCAACAGAATAATCCTTGCCTGCAACTTGTATCCATTCAGCTTCACTCTTAAGTTTTTTTCTTTTGGATCACTGGTAATGCAGTAGAGTACACTAGTGGTCAAAAGTTTTGGCAACCTTTTGGTTAAAAGGTTTCTCTTGCTCTAAAAAACTTTTGATCTGAAGGTGAATGCCTAAATCTCTGAAATTAGTTTAATAGACAAAAATATAATTTTGCAAACATACATGTTTTTCAAGGACAAAACTAATATTTTATTTAATACATTCTTTTTTTTAAATGGATGACTTTGACTGAATAATGAAGAGATAGATGGGAACTCCTTTAATATTGCTTAAAAAGCATCTCAGGGTGAGACCTCAAGAAGCTTCTTGATAAAATGACATAAAAATGTGCCCCAATCACATTGGGAAATCCTAAAGGGTATTTGAGTTATTAGAGGTGGCAGCAAGACCACATTTATTTGATCAGCCTAATTCAGAAAGACGTTCACCATTCACCTGCAATCCTATGAAACTCCTCTTTGATGGTTCTCACAGTAAACTTAACACAAATGTATAAAAAGAGCTTGAGAGCAATGCACACTTCTCTTACTCTGCATACAGTTGCCTTGCTAACGTGTTCTGCATCCCCCGTGTTATATAGAAAGCTTCCATTAGCAAAGAAACATAACAGAGAATCTGCTCAGATGTTAAGAGCGCGACCACGACGAGTGAGGTTTGTGATGTAAGGATGAAGCAGAGTGTGGATATATTTAATGGACTGTAAAGAAAAACGGTATCGCTCAAATAAAGAATCCTCCGGATATGATAAAACATCCAAACGGGGCTTCACCATATATTCTCTCCCGACGTAAATTTAACTCTCTCTGAATGAACGGACATGCCATTTTAATGTCTGTGTTACGAACTTGTGCGCGATTAAGGAAAACAAATGAATAAACAAATGGCGAAGGCAAGTTCAACACCGCTCGAGCTTCTAAAAGGGGCGGAGATTGTAACAAACCTCGGGTTAGTGGAATAAAACCTGCTCCCCATCACCAGGACTCGGCTGAAGTTCAATTTCTAAAGAGAGTTGAAAGTGGATCTGGTGATACCTAATAATATTTCATACTATCTCATGCTCACTGGCGCGACACATTGAAAGGGGTGATTTAGGCTTTCTTTTGTGCGCGGCCTGGAGCGTCCAGCTGTGAAAAATGTCACGTCTAAACAGTTGCTCAGGGACTTCTGTGAACAGCAGCCAGCTTCTTCTTTAAAGTCCCAGTAAAATAAAAAAGACAGCATATAAAGTAAATAGCTTATCAATGTGGGTCATTTTGTTTTTAAAATTCATGTGCCCTCATAATCTTCAGTTAAAATCTGAAAATGCACTTCTGCCCTGAAATGACAATCCATCTCTCCCTACAGACCCCTACAGACCCCTACAGTCTGTGGCTACACAGGACACTAGTGTATAGTATAATTATTATAATACACTTAAGAATTTCCTACAGTTTATTACTGGTCTACAGTTGATCAACTGTATGAAGTAAAAGTACTGTACAGTACAGTATAAAATAAATACCATAACCATAGTATTCTGTTGTATTGACTATTGTAAAAGTACATGCTGTGGTATATTACGTGCTGGAGGATATAATGCAGCCCCATGTAGACTGCCTTGTCCTGTAAACAGAAGAGCGATGCTCCAGTGATGTCTTCAGGTGGTTCTTCAGCTAACAGATTACATCATCACTTGATGAACAGCAAAGCTGAAAGAATTCACATATTAAAGAGATCTCATCTGTGATTTTTCTTTCTGATGAGTTTATAAATGACCTTCATGTCTCTCTCACACACGACTGAATCCAGTATCTGATGCTGTAGTTCCGGTGGTGGGTGGGAGTGTTATTGCTCAGTGTGAAGATGAAGTCCAGCCTCATGAGCTCAATATAAAAGCAGTTGACAGTTCAACACAAAACACCAGAAGAGCTGCTCTTCAAACCAACTTCAGCTGAAACAGGCGTTCAAGTAAGTGCACTTAACAGGTGGCCAAGAGCTTCTATTAATTTGGATTAAAGGAGAAAAATAATTTTTTATCTTTGATTGCTTGGACAACACTTTTGTTCATCTGTGTTGCAATTTTCAGATCAAATCCTTTAAAAGATGGCAACAACTTTGTACGTAATTGGTGGCAAAGGAGGTCACGAGTTTTCCTTCACTGGTCAGAATTATGGTGCCAGTCTAAAGAGGATGTGGGTTTGGGTCGGAGGCTCACAGGTGAAGGCGGTCCGGGCCTGGCTCACAGACGGAAGAGAGGAGACCTTTGGAATTCCTGAAGGATCATATGAAGAGTACGTGTTTCAGCCCGGCGAGCTCATCACCTCAATGTCACTGTGGGGAAACGGAGCGGGGACGCGTCTCGGAGCCATCAAATTCAGCACCAACTATTCTAGAAGTTTCTTTGTGAAAATGACAAGCTGGGGACTGAAAACAGAATATCCCATAAACGTCGGCTCTGGATTCTGTCTGGGCATCGTGGGAAGATGCGGGTGGGACATCGACAGCATGGGATTCTTATTTCTCAAGAAAGTTGAGTCGGTAATTCTCACTAATGTCAGCTATCCCACTCTTGACTGGGTCACAGCACAAGTCATACCGGAAGTGATCCAATCGAGCACTTACAAGAACGAAACCTCCGTCAGTCAAGAGCACACTATTGAAAGCGAAAAGAAAATAACCAATTCCTCCTCATGGGCTACAAAAGAAAGCATCACAAACACATTCTCCGTGGGGGTGAAGGCTGGGATTCCAGATATCATAGAAGTGTCCGCAGGATACAGTCTTCAGAAGGGGACAGAAAACACTTACAGTAAAGAATATAAGGTTGAAAGTACAGAAAAACAAACGTTTAAGATCGATGTTCCAGCGAAGAAGAAGGTGGATGTTCACATCATGATTGGCAGATGTAGTTTCGATCTCCCGTACACCGCCAAAGTGAGGGTCTTGTGTGAGAATGGTGCACAGCTCACCTTTGAAACCAAAGGCAAATACAAAGGTGTCAGTTACACCAAAATAAAAGTTGACAACAAAGAAAGTGATCTTTAATATCAAGATGGAAAAAGATTTCTGCATTAACTTTAAGTTTAAATGTTAAAGGCTGCTTTATCTTGACTTGAATAAATAATAAATCACCTGTATAATCACAAGAAATGCATTTAGGTCTGTGATCGACCTCTTTATGCAATAAGTTCAATGATATTTCGCTTTACTGTAAATGTGTTGTGTGGAAAGAAAACATTCAGTGTTATGAAGAGAATGTTTCAGTTCCCAACATAAATAAACCTTTTAACATCAGATGCTTTTGTTTCATTTTCTTGAGTGTTTTACTACCGTCATTCAGAGACACAACTGGATTCTGAGCACTGAAATAAAACAATAAACCAAACACAACCAGAAGAAACATTTTTACATCAAAATAAAGAGCTGCAATATATACCAAACACTGCCAAATATATACCAAATAAACCGGATATTATATATTAATTGAACTGTTTTCACAGGAAACACAATTCCATGTGTGAGTTTCTATGGATAAACGTCAGTGTAGAGAGTCATTATTGAAGAGATTAATAACTGCTGAAGTGTTTTTATGATCATGCCATTCAAACACAATCCACACCGCTGAATGATGGAAGAATAAATGAAGGTTTCACTGTAATCTCAAGCAGCTCTATTATTCTGGGATGTGAGGAAATAAAGAGTTTATCAAAATAAATTCTGCATTGACTTCTATCCCGTTCAGTCCTGCAGTGCTTATAAAAGTGTGATTCTCTTTAGACGTGTAAACATAGAAACAAAGACCTGAAGCGATTCATGACTCATTCATTATTTGACATACATTGAATTCATGATTCTGGGCTCTTCACAACAAATGTTAACTTGACAAAACTGAAAGTAGAACTTCCTGAAAGAAAATTCAAACTGAACTCAACCCCATTCTGTGAAATGAAGCGTTCTTTCATTATTCTCCATAAAATGCAAGATGTAGTGAATGATGTTGTCATGTTCACACGTTGATCTCTTCCTCTGTTTCAGTGAAGGTGTACAGCGCCCTCTTGTGTCTGAAAGATGAAGATCTGTGATGCTCCTCTTTTACCGATCCTCCTCTTCCTCCTCCAAAGTGATGCGCCAGCACATCTGCAGCCTCCTAAACCTCTGAGGTTCAATCCTGACCTCCTCTCTGACCGGACACATGTTCAGCTGTTCATCATCATCTTCATCTTCATCATCCTGTGGAAATGTCCCCGCAGTAACAGACCGAAGTACATTCACCAATGTGTCAAATGTTTACAGAAACAACGATTGTAAGTTTATGCCATGAACCTCAAATACTTTTAAAAATTATGCGTTTAGTTGATGGTGATGAATTCTAATAGAATCGTAGTAAACACGACAGCTTACTTCTGAGATCAGAAAGCTTTGTTGTTTCTAGGCGGACCGTTAAAGAACGAGGCACCCAAATCCCCTTGAAAAGCCTGTGAAGCTCAACCAATCAGATGAGGACTTGGAACGTGCTGAAGTGTTTCCAGGAAATTGTGCCTCATGCATCAGAGGTTTAGCCAACGGGCCGTGAGGTCTGAGGCTGAGACTAGGGACGGATTAACGCACGTGCCCAGGGCACTCGACCACCAGGGGGCCCTTGCAAATTTATATACACACAGACCCATATTATACCATTGAGAATTCCTGGAAAGACATCAGGGGCAAAAGACGAAGTAAATTCAAGCCTGTGAACTGATCTCCCAGCTTTCAAAGTATTAACTATAGTTGGATTCTCATATACAGTCTCTCTCTCTTATATTTTGAAAATTCCTAACAAAAGGAAGATAAATGGGGAAAAAGAAAATTCTATATCTAACCAAACAGACGAAGGATCACCCATAATCCATTCCGATATGTATTTTAGGTGAGAGCATAACTGGTAGGGATGGGCTCGAGTACTCGGCCGTGATAGTGACGGCTTGGGTGGAGCCTCTGTTAACACCTCCCCTTCAACTGTCAGTCTGACAGCGATCGCAACTTCCGGTTCACAGGGCTTACTTATTTGCCCCAAGGACTACACTTCCCATGATGCACCACGCTCCCTCACCTGTCCCTCGTCTGCAATCCCCACACTTGTCAGCAATCTCATCACCCACAGACTATCAGAACTCCTTATTTTTCTCCATGCTGTGTGCTAACTAAGTTAGCCTTCCCATTAGTGTTTCATTACCTTCACCTGCCCCTTAGTAATTATCCTGTGTTTGTTCCCCTATTTAATGCCCTCTTGTCTATTGTCTTGTGCTCGTTCGTTGTACTTGTTACCCTGTAATAGAAGCCTTGTCTGTTGCCCTAGTAGTCTTGTCCTGAAAGCTGCGGTTAAGTTTATTCTAGTCTTGTGAGTGTTTGTTTCGGTCTTAGTGTTTTATAGTTAAGTCCTCCTTCAGTTCTTGTATGTTCTTTTACCCCATTGTGGGCTTTTGTTTTGTGTTTTGTATTTATTAAAGTCTTGTTAACCCCTTCATCATCCGTGTCTGCCTGCACTTGGGTTCTTCCACCACGTTCCTCATCCACGTTCACGACACCCCCACCCTGAAATTTGCCAGTGTGGTGATGCGATCGTATGATCTACCCATGTTTGAGGAAATGGTACGGTCCAGGGGTATAAAGGTAGATAGGACTGGCATGCCACACAGGTGTGTCCTATAGGGCTTCGGGAAGTACCGTTATTTCCGGTGGGTTGGGCTACGCGTCCAAGAGGTAAGATCTACCAGTGGCAGTTAAATTGTAATTGTCGAACAGGGTAAATAGAGATGCATTTAAATTTCAGTGTGGTTGAGGAGTACTGCGGGCATTTGCGAATGGCTGTGTATTTTCGTGAGCCATAAATCCGCGTCAAGTGTGTGGTGCATTACGGGTCATTAGCTGCAGGTGTGTTACTCAATTTTCACGTATGAGGTTGTGGGAATGTATTTTCCCTCTAAATTCATTTGTTGTTATGTTATTTCTGCAGTGACTTGGGGTGTTGGAGGTGTTGCAGCAGGCTGAGCCGACGCCAGTTCGCAGGCTGATGCCGGCGCTATTTGGGGCTGCGATTCTCCCTTATGGAGTAGCGCTATCGTACCTGCATGTATAATGACTGCCTGAACTGGAGTGTTTTCCGAAAAAGACAAGTGTCACTACTGTTCGCACTGATTCACCCAACTTACCGTTCTTTGCCATCTTACGGTGTAGCGGATCCATGAAGTTGATTGTTCCGGACCGAATTGGACCGTTCGTAGAGATGTGTTTATTCACGTGATTTCCCTTTCGCTCTTTCGCTTGTTGGCGTGCCTGGGACAGTGTCTTTGTCCCTGATTGGTGCAAAGGACTATTCCCATTTAGCTGGCATATATCTAGGGCATAATAGCCATTTTGTGTCTGTCGACGTGCTTCGGTGCCGAGTCTTGCGTGTCTAAAGGCACGACATCGAACTCTCTCTCTTGGAGGACTAGGAGAGGCGTGATTACTGGACTAGAAGATGATACACGAGTAATTCGTATCAATGTTATTTGGGGTTAATTTGTTTTGTTTAAATTGATTTTGTTTCAATTCGTTTTTGTTTAAATTGATTTTGTTTCAATTCGTTTTGCTTAGGGATTTTGTTGAATTTGTTTCGTTTAAATTGACTTTGTTTAATTAGTTTTGTTTAAATTGATTTGTTTCAATTCGTTTTGCTTGGTGATTTTGTTTAATTAGTTTCGTTTAAATTGACTTTGTTTCAATTCGTTCTGTTTAAAGTGATTTGTTTTATTTTGTTTTGGTTTGTGTTGAGTTTTATTAATTTTCTTTTCGTTCCAGAGTTGGGGAATTGGTCGTGGCCGAGATCCTCTGTGTGTGGTGCTGTGCTGTGGTTGATTGGTTTGCAGTGTTAACAACAGAGAAACATTTGGTGTGTGGTGACGTGAGTGAGCACAACGGTTGTTGGATCAATCGGACGACCTTCCCCAATTCTGGGTTGGATGATTTATGTGGTGTGTGCGTGCTTGGCATTGTTATGACGGCTTGTGTCTTTTAATGCTTTAAATTAAACGTGATCTTGCATTTTAGATTGCGTGTGAAATAAATTGTTTGCCATCTTCCCTTTTCGTCTGTTACCTGTCTCAGCCAATAATGAACCTGTGAGCTTTTGGTATTCTCTTAATTTCGGGTCCCCGGACCTATCCGGGGTGGCGTAGTCGGCTCGTGTTTTGATTTATCCCCTTTCCCCTTTATGCCATCGCCACATTTGGCGTAGTCGGCAGGGTCATTGGCTGTTGTACGGGTACAGACGTAGGGATTTTTTTTTAGATATATATATATATTTTTTATACATATTTTGGAGACGCGTCTGGTAATTACCCCTTATATTGTGTAGAGATGGAGGCTGAATTACAGGAAATGAGAGACCTTGTGGCTCAGTTGAAGGCTGATAACGATCGACTGCGACAGGAGCAGGCACCGGTTGAGTTGCTTGATCCTGGCGCAGGCTCTAGTAGTGCGTCACGGCCATTAACGCCTATATCTGTGGGATCCAATGTTAACACCGTTGAGCGTTTTGTGTTTGTTCCTCGTGAACGGCGTTGTCCCAAATTTAATGGTAGGTCTGGTGTAGGCATTGAAGAGTGGGTCGAAGAAGCTCAGGCGTGCATGCGCATGCGGACGATGACGGCTGTCGAACAGGCTTTCTTTTTGTTTGATCATCTTGAGGGAGAGGCTCGGGATGAGATTAAATATCGGCCGAGCCCTGATAAAGATAATCCTGAAAAGATTATTTCTGCATTGCGTGAAGTGTATGGCTGTCTCGAGTCCTATATTACGCTGCAAGAAGCCTTTTACTCACGGTGACAGTTGGAGGGAGAAACGTTACAAGAGTTCTCCCTGGCGCTCTTGAGTTTATTTGATAAGCTTAAACAACAGTCTCCGCATGCCATTTTGGATGCGCAGGTGGTAGTTGGGGATCAGTTTATTGAATGCGTGTTGGATAATGCCTTACGCAGAGAATTAAAACAATTGGTAAGGCGTCAGCCTGCTGCAACACTGTTAGATGTCCGAGGGGAAGCAATTCGCTGGGAGAGAGAGGGAGTGCCAGGCGGTGTACGGGGGCGCAGTCAGTCTGTTCCTTTGATACAGGGACATCAATGTGGCGTTAAAGATGATTCTGAGGTAAATCCTGAGCAGGGACATCATTCACAGGAATTTAGGGAGTTGAGGGAAATGCTGATTCGACAGCAACAGCAAATTGATCAGCTTTCTCAGACTTTAGCCCGTAACCATAGTCCCCAGTCTCGTGGTCAGCCCCTGCGTTCTAGTTACGTGATTTGCAGACGGTGTCAACAGCCTGGCCATTTTGCTCGAGACTGTCAGTGGCAGAGTCTCAGTTCGGTTGGAGGTAAGAATGGCTCTTGTGATTTTCGTGCCAGCGGTTCTGTGCCTCGTTTAGTCTCCTCATGCCCGCATTTAGTTGCAAAGATTGGCGGTGTGCCCATACCCTGTTTGATAGACACTGGTTCCATGGTATCGACCATTACAGAGAGTTGTTTTCGGTCTGGATTCGAACCATGGGGCCAGCGTCGACTACAAAACTGTCATTGGTTACAGCTTAGAGCAGCCAATGGACTGGAAATCCCTTATATAGGGTATATGGAATTGGACGTTGAATTGTGTGATCGTGTGGTATCAGGGTGTGGCATATTGGTTGTGCGTGATCCACCTGGGGGTAATTCTGGTGTTCCCGGGATTTTGGGAATGAATGTTCTTGGTCACTGTTATCGTGAGCTTTTCGGGCAGTACGGACCGACTCTATTTGAGCTACCATTAGTGACCCAAGACATGGGACTATCTCGGGCCTTCCAAGCCTGTCAAAAGGTAGCTGGCGTTCTGGCATACGGGGGCAATGTAAGAGTCTGCGGGCATCGGGTGTGTCGTGTTCCAGGAGGCACTATGAAGTTTGTAACAGCAACATGTTCATCCATGTTCAGAGATAAGATTGTGTTATTCGAGCCCCTTGACACTGGTATGCCTGCTGGCTTATTGGCCTCTCCGTCGTTAGTATATGTCGATGGTGGTATGGTTTGGGTGCCTGTTGTCAATGTGGGTGTTCTCGACGCTGTTTTATACCCGAAAACCATCCTTGGGAAGTTGCGGGAAGTGTATCTGGTAGATTCACCTGCCGGACTGACTGAGGTATCTGCGGTTCCTGCTATCACAGTGACCTGTGATCAGATGGTAGCCCCTGCGGCGGAAAAGGTCGAGAACATAGAACTGTCAGGGCTGTCGGATGAGGAACAGGGGAAGGTTAGGGCTCTCCTTCAGGAATTCCAGGCGGTGTTCTCTGCTGGGGAGGGAGACTTGGGTTGTACTGACCTCCTGTCCCATGAAATTCCTTTACTAGACGAGACGCCTGTTCGACAACGCTATAGACGGATTCCCCCATCTGAATATGAGTTAGTTAAGACTCATATTGGCCAGCTTTTAGACACCCAAGTGATTCGGGAAAGTTGTTGTCCGTACGCCTCCCCATTAGTATTGGTTAAGAAGAAGGACGGTGGCCTACGCATGTGTGTAGACTACCGTCAACTCAATGCTAAAACTCGGAAAGATTCGTTTCCACTGCCTCGAATAGATGAGACATTGGATTCATTGACAGGGGCTCGCTGGTTCACTACGTTAGATCTGGCCAGCGGATATAACCAAGTCCCTGTTGCAGAGGCTGATCGCTACAAAACAGCTTTTTGTACACCTTTTGGTTTGTATGAATGGAACCGTATGCCTTTCGGTTTGTGTAACGCACCAGGCACCTTCCAGCGGTTGATGCAACGGCTGTTTGGCGACCAGCAACATCAGTCTCTCCTGCTGTATCTAGATGATATTATTGTCTATTCCTCCTCTGTGCAACATCATTTACAGAGGTTGAGGATGGTGCTGGAACGTTTGCGGGCTGCTGATCTTAAGGTAAACTTGGCCAAGTGTGCATTCTTTAGAGAAAAGGTGCAGTACTTGGGACACGTAATATCCCCCCAAGGAGTGTCCACAGACCCGGCAAAGGTTGAGGTTGTAGCGCAGTGGCCGCGCCCCAAGACTGTGTCGGAGCTACGTACCTTTTTGGGCTTTGGCAGTTACTATCGGCGATTTGTGGAAGGGTTTGCTCAGATAGCAGCACCGTTGCATCGGCTGGTAGCGGAGGTAGGAGAAGGGAAGGGGAGAACTAAGATACAGGAGTTGGATGCGTTATGGTCCGAACGGTGTGAACAATCATTCCGGACCCTGAAAGCTAAGCTTGCCACCACACCAGTCCTGGCATATGCTGATTTTAAGTTACCGTTTATCTTGGAAGTTGATGCCAGCTATGTAGGGTTAGGTGCTGTACAGTCTCAAGAGATTGGGGGCAAGGTGAGACCGGTGGCCTATGCCAGCCGTAGCCTGCGTCCTGCAGAGCGTAACACTGCTACCTATAGTTCTATGCGGCTTGAGTTTTTGGCTCTAAAATGGGCCATGGCTGAAAAGTTTCGTGAGTACTTATTGGGCCATCGTTGTATCGTGCGTACAGACAATAACCCCCTTAGTCACTTGGCGACTGCTAAGTTAGGTGCCACCGAACAGCGATGGGCGCTGAACTAGCGGCCTTTCATTTCGAAGTACAGTACCGATCCGGGAGATCTAACCAGAATGCGGATGCGCTATCACGCATGACTCCTAAGGAACGGTACCTGGAAAGGGAAGGCTCGTTGGGAACATTAGTTCCTGAACTGCTTAGGCGTGCTGGAGTGGTGGATCGGGCAGACTCCACCACTGTGAGGGCCATGCAGGTGATGCCAAATCGATCTAGACCAGAGTTGGCTCGATTACAGGAGGAGGATCCTATTATCAGTGCAGCTTTTAAATTTTGGCGCCAAGGGCAAGGCCCAGGGCCCCAAGAACGACGACAGTTACCCAAGCTAGTGTTGGTGTTACTCCGGCAATGGGAGCGGTTGGAGGAACTGGGGGGCCTATTATATCGACGGGTTTGCAGTCCTGATGGTGGTGCAAAGGTGTTGCAGCTGGTGCTGCCTGTTGTGTTACAGACTGAAGTGTTGACCCAACTGCATCAGTGTCATGGGCACCAAGGCACCGAGCGCACTTTGGAACTGGTACGACAGCGGTGCTACTGGCCTGGGATGTCGGCCGATGTAGCCCGTTGGATACAGCAATGTGAGCGGTGCCAGCAAGCCAAAGAGGCTGCCCCAGTCCCCAGAAGCTACATGGCTCATCTGTTAGCTTCCCGTCCAAATGAGATAGTGGCCATTGATTTTACGATCCTAGAACCTTCTCGTTCGGGGCATGAAAACGTGTTAATAATGACAGACATTTTTAGTAAATTCACAGTGGCAATCCCTACTCGGGACCAACAGGCGGCGACTGTGGCTCGCGTCCTGGTTGACGAATGGTTCTTTAAGTTTGGGGTCCCAGGCCGTATCCATTCGGACCAGGGACGTAACTTCGAATCGCATCTTATCCAGCAGTTGTGCACCCTTTACCAGGTGGGTAAGTCTCGTACTACCGCATACCATCCAGCTGGTAATGGCCAGTGCGAACGGTTTAACTGTACCCTGCACAATTTGTTGCGGACTTTGCCCACTGGAAGGAAGAGGGATTGGGCCTCTTGTTTGTCCCAGGTGGTATTTTGCTATAATACCACTCCCCATCAAGCCACCGGTGAGAGTCCCTATTTTTTGATGTTTGGAAAAGAGCCTAGACTGCCGGTGGATTTCTTGCTTGGTCGGGTGCGAGAACCAGTGGCTGGTGGAGTCCATCACTGGATGGAAGAGCATCAGGCTTGCCTTAAAGTGGCCTTCGAAGGTGCCCGTGAGCGGTTGCAGGCCGCAGCTCAGCATCGCAAGGCGAAGCATGATCAACGGGTAAAAGAGCAACCGCTAGAAGAGGGCCAAAGGGTCTATCTGCGAGAACGTGGGTTCTCTGGGCGGCATAAGATCCAGGATCTTTGGAGCCCAGTCGTCTATGAGGTAATTCGGGTGCCACGGGATGGGGAATCTGTGTATTCGGTGGCACCAGTGCAAGATCTCACTAAAGTCCGTAACGTTCATCGGGTGTCCCTAAAACCCAGAGTTCAAAGGGATCCCATGCCGACCGAGTCCTTTAAGGATTGGCCGGAGTTGCCAGTACCTTCAGTAAGAGAGGAACACTTTGAGGAATTGGAGGATGGGGATTTAGCCTTGGTGGTGACCCAGGCCCCATCAGCAATTCCAGAGAGCATTGAGGAGAATTGAGCACCGCCAGAGGTAAGGGTGAGTTCCGCGGTTCCGGGGGGTGCAGTTGGGGGGAGTGAGAGGAGAGTAAGTTTACCAGTAGACTTGGGATCTGTTAGTACCGGGCCGTTTAGTATCCCCGAAAGGATCGTTAGACCTAGACGTGCTAGGGCCGGGCAGCATACAAATTTGCACCATTTACCACGAACAGCAGGGGCGGATGCTCATCAGATTTCTGCCAGGTCTACCTCAGGGCTTAACCCTACTATGGCTTCTTTTAGACCTTGAAGTTATGTTTTTCATCGTCGGGACTACGATGACTTGTGGGGGGGGTAGATTGTGGTGATGCGATCGTATGATCTACCCATGTTTGAGGAAATGGTACGGTCCAGGGGTATAAAGGTAGATAGGACTGGCATGCCACACAGGTGTGTCCTATAGGGCTTCGGGAAGTACCGTTATTTCCGGTGGGTTGGGCTACGCGTCCAAGAGGTAAGATCTACCAGTGGCAGTTAAATTGTAATTGTCGAACAGGGTAAATAGAGATGCATTTAAATTTCAGTGTGGTTGAGGAGTACTGCGGGCTGTGTATTTTCGTGAGCCATAAATCCGCGTCAAGTGTGTGGTGCATTACGGGTCATTAGCTGCAGGTGTGTTACTCAATTTTCACGTATGAGGTTGTGGGAATGTATTTTCCCTCTAAATTCATTTGTTGTTATGTTATTTCTGCAGTGACTTGGGGTGTTGGAGGTGTTGCAGCAGGCTGAGCCGACGCCAGTTCGCAGGCTGATGCCGGCGCTATTTGGGGCTGCGATTCTCCCTTATGGAGTAGCGCTATCGTACCTGCATGTATAATGACTGCCTGAACTGGAGTGTTTTCCGAAAAAGACAAGTGTCACTACTGTTCGCACTGATTCACCCAACTTACCGTTCTTTGCCATCTTACGGTGTAGCGGATCCATGAAGTTGATTGTTCCGGACCGAATTGGACCGTTCGTAGAGACGTGTTTATTCACGTGATTTCCCTTTCGCTCTTTCGCTTGTTGGCGTGCCTGGGACAGTGTCTTTGTCCTGGATTGGTGCAAAGGACTATTCCCATTTAGCTGGCATATATCTAGGGCATAATAGCCATTTTGTGTCTAAAGGCATCGACATCGAACTCTCTCTCTTGGAGGACTAGGAGAGGGGTGATTACTGGACTAGAAGATGATACACGAGTAATTCGTATCAATGTTATTTGGGGTTAATTTGTTTTGTTTAAATTGATTTTGTTTCAATTCGTTTTGCTTAGTGATTTTGTTTAATTTGTTTTGTTTAAATTGATTTTGTTTAATTCGTTTTGTTTAAATTGATTTTGTTTCAATTCGTTTTGCTTAGGGATTTTGTTGAATTTGTTTCTTTTAAATTGACTTTGTTTAATTAGTTTTGTTTAAATTGATTTGTTTCAATTCGTTTTGCTTAGGGATTTTGTTTAATTTGTTTCGTTTAAATTGACTTTGTTTAATTAGTTTTGTTTAAATTGATTTGTTTCAATTCGTTTTGCTTGGTGATTTTGTTTAATTTCCATCCATCCATTTTCTTCCGCTTATCCGGGGCCGGGTCGCGGGGGCAGCAGTCTAAGCAGAGATGCCCAGACATCCCTCACCCTAGACACTTCCTCTAGCTCTTCCGGGGGGACACCGAGGCGTTCCCAGGCCAGCCGGGAGACATAGTCCCACCAGCATGTCCTAGGTCTTCCCCGGGGTCTCCTCCCGGTCGGACGGGCCCGGAACACCTTCCGGGGAAGGCGTCCAGTAGGCATCCGTAACAGATGCCCAAGCCACCTCAGCTGACCCCTCTCGATGTGGAGGAGCAGCGGCTCCGAGCTCCTCCCGGGTGACCGAGCTTCTCACCCTATCTCTAAGGGATCGCCCAGCCACCCTGCGGAGGAAGCTCATTTCAGCCGCCTGTATCCGGGATCTTGTCCTTTCGGTCATGACCCAAAGCTCATGACCATAGGTGAGAGTAGGAACGTAGATTGACCGGTAAATTGAGAGCTTCGTCTTGCGGCTCAGCTCTTTCTTCACCACGACGGACTGGTACATCGACCGCATTACTGCAGAAGCTGCACCGATCCGTCTGTCAATCTCCCGTTCCATCCTTCCCTCACTCGTGAACAAGACCCCGAGATACTTAAACTCCTCCACTTGAGGAAGGAACTCTCCACCAACCTGAAGTGGACAAGCCACCCTTTTCCGACTGAGGACCATGGCCTCGGATTTGGAGGTACTGAATTTCATGCCAGCCGCTTCACACTCTGCTGTAAACCGTCCCAGTGCATGCTGAAGGTCCTGGTTTGAAGGGGCCAACACGACAACATCATCCGCAAATAGCAGAGACGAGATCGTGTGGTCCCCAAATCTGACACCCTCCGGCCCCTGGCTGCGCCTAGAAATTCTGTCCATAAAAATTACGAACAGAACCGTTGACAAAGGGCAGCCCTGCCGGAGTCCGACATGCACTGGGAACAAGTCCGACTTATTGCCGGCAATGCGAACCAAGCTCCTGCTTCGGTCGTACAGGGACCTGACAGCCCTTAGTAAAGGACCACAGACCCCATACTCCCGAAGCACCCTCCACAGGATGCCACGAGGGACACAGTCGAATGCCTTCTCCGAATCCACAAACACATGTGGATTGGTTGAGCAAACTCCCATGAACCCTCCAGCACCCTGTAGAGGGTGTAGAGCTGGTCCAGCGTTCCACGGCCTGGACGAAAACCACACTGTTCCTCCTGAATCCGAGGTTCTACTATCGGCCGTATTCTCCTCTCCAGTACCCTGGCATAGACTTTCCCGGGAAGGCTGAGAAGTGTGATCCCCCTGTAGTTGGAACACACCCTCCGGTCCCCCTTCTTAAAAAGAGGGACCACCACCCCGGTCTGCCATCCCAGAGGCACTGTCCCCGACCGCCACGCGATGCTGCAGAGGCATGTCAGCCAAGACAGCCCCACAACATCCAGAGACTTGAGGTACTCAGGGCGAATCTCATTCACCCCCGGTGCCTTGCCACTGAGGAGTTTCTTGACTACCTCAGTGACTTCGGGTTGGGTGATGGACGAGTCCACCGCTGAGCCCTCAGCCTCTGCTTCCTCAATGGAGGACCTGACAGTGGGATTGAGGAGATCCTCGAAGTACTCCTTCCACCGTCCGACGACATCCCCAGTTGAGGTCAACAGCCTCCCACCTCCACTGTAAACAGCATTGGTAGGGCACTGTTTCCCTCTCCTGAGGCGCCGGACGGTTTGCCAGAATCTCTTCGAGGCCAGTCGATAGTCCTTCTCCATGGCCTCACCAAACTCCTCCCAGGCCCGAGTTTTTGCCTCCACAACCACCCGGGCAGCAGTCCGCTTGGCCTGCCGGTACCCGTCAGCTGCCTCCGGAGTCCCACAAGCCAACCAGGCCCGATAGGACTCCTTCTTCAGCTTGACGGTTTCCCTTACTTCCGGTGTCCACCACCGGGTTCGGGGATTCCCGCCTCGACAGGCACCGGAGACCTTACGGCCACAGCTCCGAGCGGCCGCTTCGACAATGGAGGTGGAGAACATGGTCCACTCGGACTCAATGTCTCCATCCTCCCTCGGGATCAGGTTGAAGCTCTGCCGGAGGTGGGAGTTAAAGATCTCTCTGACAGGAGACTCGGCCAGGCGTTCCCAGTCTGCCAAGTCTGTCCAGCTTCCTCTCTCGCCATCGGATCCAACTCACCACCAGGTGGTGATCAGTTGACAGCTCCGCCCCTCTCTTAACCCGAGTGTCCAAAACATACGGTCGCAGGTCAGATGAAACGACTACAAAGTCGATCATCGACCTGCGGCCTAGGGTGTCCTGGTGCCATGTGTACTGATGGACACCCTTATGCTTGAACATGGTGTTCGTTATAGACAAACTGTGACTAGCACAGAAGTCCAATAACTGAACACCGCTCGGGTTCAGATCAGGGGGGGCATTCCTCCCAATCACGCCCCTCCAGGTGTCACTGTCGTTGCCGATATGGGCGTTGAAGGTACCCAGTAGGACGACGGAGTCCCCAGTCGGAGCACTTTCCAGCACTCCTCCCAGGGACCCCAAGAAGGTCGGGTACTCTGCACTGCCGTTCGGCCCGTAGGCACAAACAACAGTGAGAGACCTAACCCCGACCCGTAGGCGCAGGGAGACGACCCTCTCGTTCACCGGGGTAAACTCCAACACATGGCGGGAGAGCTGGGGGGCTATAAGCAAACCCACACCAGCCCGCCGCCTCTCACCATGGGCAACTCCAGAGTGGTGAAGTGTCCATCCTCTCTCGAGGAGTGTGGTTCCAGAGCCCAAGCCATGCGTAGAGGTGATCCCGACTATCTCTAGTCGGAACCTCTCAACTTCACGCACAATCTCAGGCTCCTTCCCCGCCAGCGAGGTGACGTTCCACGTCCCTAGAGCTAGCTTCCGTATCCAGGGATCGGGCTGTCGAGGCACTCTCCTCCGACTGCTGCCCGATCCACTCTGCACCGACCCCCTATGGTCCCTCCCGCACGTGGTGAGCCCACGGGAAGGCGGCCCCACGTCGCTCCTTCGGGCTGAGCCCGGCCGGACCCCGTGGGGAAAGGCCCGGCCACCAGGCGCTCGCATACGAGCACCGACCCTGGGCCTGGCTCCAGGGTGGTGCCCCGGTTGCGCCATACCGGGCGACGTCACGGTCCTTGGTATTTTTAACATCTTTTAACATTTGTTTAATTAGTTTCGTTTAAATTGACTTTGTTTCAATTCGTTCTGTTTAAAGTGATTTGTTTTATTTTGTTTTGGTTTGTGTTGAGTTTTATTAATTTTCTTTTCGTTCCAGAGTTGGGGAATTGGTCGTGGCCGAGATCCTCTGTGTGTGGTGCTGTGCTGTGGTTGATTGGTTTGCAGTGTTCACAACAGAGAAACATTTGGTGTGTGGTGACGTGAGTGAGCACAACGGTTGTTGGATCAATCGGACGACCTTCCCCAATTCTGGGTTGGATGATTTATGAGGTGTGTGCGTGCTTGGCATTGTTATGACGGCTTGTGTCTTTTAATGCTTTAAATTAAACGTGATCTTGCATTTTAGATTGCGTGTGAAATAAATTGTTTGCCATCTTCCCTTTTCGTCTGTTACCTGTCTCAGCCAATAATGAACCTGTGAGCTTTTGGTATTCTCTTAATTTCGGGTCCCCGGACCTATCCGGGGTGGCGTAGTCGGCTCGTGTTTTGATTTATCCCCTTTCCCCTTTATGCCATCGCCACACCAGTTTAACTTTTCATTACCAAACATATAACTCAATACCAATAACACAATAGCAGCATCGCAGTATAAAACCTAGGAACACTTAATAGAGAAAGTAAAATCTTCACAGCTTTGCTGACTTTGTAAACATATGTAGAATAACCAACACACACTACACATTTGAAAGTGCAAACTTTTCTTCAGTAAACAGAATTAGTAGCAGCACATCCACATTTCCCGAATTTAAGTTAATTAAACATGGACATACCTGCATGTGATGCACGGGCATCATCTCGCAGTTTCTTCTTCTTTCTTTTCTCTGATCTTGACTCCTAATGTCTTTTCTGGGCTATTTCCAAATAAGTTGCCTAGGCTACCGTCTGTCAAACTGCGTCAGGCGCACGCGCGATCAACCGGCGCTGCCGCGCGGACCGTACATGGGCGGGTGGTGATATGGGATTGTTCGGCCTTATGAAATAATATTAGATTTAAAAAAAAAAATCATTACGCTATTTTTGGTGCCGCCTCAGCACTTGGTGCCTTACGCACAGCGCGTGATGCACGTGGTAGCGGCGGCGCTGGCCACACCCATGACAGAAAACATTTACAATCCAAAATAACGACGCGGGTATGATTTTAGTTGAGGCTGGCTTGGTTACTCGTCTGGGCCATGGATTAAATCCCCAGTTAAATCCTCTCCGCCGTCAGGATTCCCACCCTCCGTGCCCGCTGTAGCGCTCGATGAGGCGCCATTTCTTTCCATCTGCTCACCTGTCTCTTCCGCCCTTTTTTAGGTATGACAAAGCGATCCATTTTTAGCTTCAAGATATAAAGTTCGTAGCAGCTCTTGCGGTCTCGCGACAGCCCCTTGAATGCAATGACGCAAGGCGCAGCGGCAGCAACGTTCATGGGGCGTCGCATTGATTCTTATGATTATATATTTTTTTTATATGTCGATTAAATTATTAATTATTATTGTTCTGCGTAGTTTGAAGAGAACCATTTTTAAATCTTTATCCCGGATATATATATTTTAATATATATCAAATATTTTTTAAATCAGGAAGGGGTGGGGGGTCTAATGGGGGGTCAAGGCATTTTTTGGAAGGGTCTTGAGACCCCCCAAGACCCCCCCTGGCACCGCCACTGCCTCCGTTACACATAGCTGGAGCAGGGGCAAGCATGGCCAGTTTTCTGTCTTCTATAGCCACAGTGCTCGGTTCTCATGTCCTCATAACTTTCAAGGCCAGTTTATTAAATATATCAAACATTTCCCAGTCAGGCATCCTACTAGCAAGAGCATTTAAACTCACCGGACTGAAGGATGTTTTTATATTTCATTTTCATCTGCTGCCATGTTCTTTTTATTGCAGAAGGATTGCACCTACATGACAAAAATCGTAGGTATATATGTATATATATACAGTGCCTCCTATTCTATTGGCGAGAAATAAACCGAGCACATTTTGTCACGTGGCGTTGCCATGGTGAATCGTGTTATCTTCACTCAATTGATGATGGCTTTTTAAAGCCACGGTGATCGCGCGTAACCTCGAGTGAACTTACTCAGAGTGGATTGAACTCATTGAAACCAGCTGTTCTGAAACAGAAAACTCAGAGTAGAGATTATCTGAGTAAATCAACTCAGAGTTCATATTTTAACTCAGTGTTGCTTGAACCTCCTTATTGAAACGGGTCCCTGCTCACTCTGGTATATTTTGCTCAAAATCAATATGACTATTAAAACCATTCCATTCTTCAGAAAATCAGCTATAGTTTAACTAAAGCAACCATGATTTTATTTCTAATAATTCCAGGGTGAGCACAAACATTATCCTTGACATTACACTACTGTAAAAATAAAATACGAGCAGAAGATCAAACATCTCTAAGAGGAGATCTGTGTGACTTCCGAAATCACAAAATCTGATTCAAATGAACACGAGACTTGTACAGAGATGTTTTGTGGTCACTGAACAAGGCTTTCTCCAAAGGAAAACGTGGCACTAACAGATTTATCATGTTACACTAACTAATCACAGTCATTTAGCAGACTTACAGAGAGTTCAGGGAGAAACAAGCGAAATGTCATAAAAGAGCAATAGTACGATAGGTGCTAATACAAAGTTACTCTAGTTCCAACAGAAGCCAGAGAAGAGAGAGAGAGTTGGTGTAATTTTTTAAAATGTATATATTCATCTGTCAAGTATTCACAGAAGAGGTGTGTTTTAAGTAGTTTTTTGAAGGTTGTGAGAGATGTGGTTGACCGGACAGCATTGGGAAAAATGTTCCACCAGGAAGGAGTTGTGAAGGAGAGCCTATATAATCAAACTCACAAACCGGCTTCTCACAAAGAGTTCTGCTGAGACAGCACACATCAGTCATCTACAGTTCCCAAACACAGCAGCCAGCCGCCTGTGATCTCAGACTCCTTTTGTTTGAAGTCAGTTTGTAAAATTTCGTTCGGACCACTGCTGACTTTACATTCCAGCAGGCGCTCTCCATCCCGTCAAATTAGATGATGGTTTAGTTACATTGAAAGGGGTGATTTAGGCTTTCTTTTGTGCGCGGCCTGGAGCGTCCAGCTGTGAAAAATGTCACGTCTAAACAGTTGCTCAGGGACTTCTGTGAACAGCAGCCAGCTTCTTCTTTAAAGTCCCAGTAAAATAAAAAAGACAGCATATAAAGTAAATAGCTTATCAATGTGGGTCATTTTGTTTTTAAAATTCATGTGCCCTCATAATCTTCAGTTAAAATCTGAAAATGCACTTCTGCCCTGAAATGACAATCCATCTCTCCCTACAGACCCCTACAGACCCCTACAGTCTGTGGCTACACGGGACACTAGTGTATAGTATAATTATTATAATACACTTAAGAATTTCCTACAGTTTATTACTGGTCTACAGTTGATCAACTGTATGAAGTAAAAGTACTGTACAGTACAGTATAAAATAAATACCATAACCATAGTATTCTGTTGTATTGACTATTGTAAAAGTACATGCTGTGGTATATTACGTGCTGGAGGATATAATGCAGCCCCATGTAGACTGCCTTGTCCTGTAAACAGAAGAGCGATGCTCCAGTGATGTCTTCAGGTGGTTCTTCAGCTAACAGATTACATCATCACTTGATGAACAGCAAAGCTGAAAGAATTCACATATTAAAGAGATCTCATCTGTGATTTTTCTTTCTGATGAGTTTATAAATGACCTTCATGTCTCTCTCACACACGACTGAATCCAGTATCTGATGCTGTAGTTCCGGTGGTGGGTGGGAGTGTTATTGCTCAGTGTGAAGATGAAGTCCAGCCTCATGAGCTCAATATAAAAGCAGTTGACAGTTCAACACAAAACACCAGACGTGCTGCTCTTCAAACCAACTTCAGCTGAAACAGGCGTTCAAGTAAGTGCACTTAACAGGTGGCCAAGAGCTTCTATTAATTTGGATTAAAGGAGAAAAAATTTATTCCAATAATTTTTTATCTTTTATTGCTTGGACAACACTTATCTGTGTTGCAATTTTCAGATCAAATCCCTTAAAAGATGTCAACAACTTTGTACATAATTGGTGGCAAAGGAGGGAACGAGTTTTCCTTCACTGGTGAGAATAATGGTGCCAGTTTACAGAGGATGTGGGTTTGGGTCGGAGGCTCACAGGTGAAGGCGGTCCGGGCCTGGCTCACAGACGGAAGAGAGGAGACCTTTGGAGTTCCTGAAGGATCATACGAAGAGTACATGTTTCAGCCCGGCGAGCTCATCACCTCAATGTCACTGTGGGGAAACGGAGCGGGGACGCGTCTCGGAGCCATCAAATTCAGCACCAACAAATCTAAAAGTTTCTTTGTGAAAATGACAAGCTGGGGACTGAAAACAGAATATCCCATCAACATCGGCTCTGGATTCTGTCTGGGCATCGTGGGAAGAAGCGAGTGGGACATCGACTCCATGGGATTCTTATTTCTCAATAAAGTTGAGTCGGTAATTCTCACTAATGTCAGCTATCCCACTCTTGACCTGGTCAAACCACACGTCGCACTGGATGTGATCCAATCGAGCACTTACAAGAACGAAACCTCCATCAATCAAGAGCACTCTATTGAAAGCTCAAAGAAAATAACCAAATCCTCCTCATGGTCTACAAAAGAAAGCATCACAAACACATTCTCCATGGAGGTGAAGGCTGGGATTCCAGATATCATAGAAGTGTCTGCAGGATACAGTCTTCAGAAGGGGACAGAAAACACTTACAGTAAAGAATATACGGATGAAAGAACAGAAACACAAACGTTTAAGATCGATGTTCCAGCGAAGAAGAAGGTGTTTGTTCACATCACGATTGGCAGATGTAGTTTCGATCTCCCGTACACCGCCACAGCGAGGGTCTTGTGTGAGAATGGTGCACAGCTCACCTATGAAACCAAAGGCCAATACAAAGGTGTCAGTTACACCAAAATAAAAGTTGACAGCAAAGAAAGTGATCTTTAATATCTAGATTGAAAAAAGATTTCTGCATTAACTTTAAGTTTAAAAGTTAAAGGCTGCTTTATCTTGACTTGAATAAATAATAAATCACCTGTATAATCACAAGAAATGCATTTAGGTCTGTGATCGACCTCTTTATGCAATAAGTTCAATGATATTTCGCTTTACTGTAAATGTGTTGTGTGGAAAGAAAACATTCAGTGTTATCAAGAGAATGTTTCAGTTACCAACATAAATAAACCTTTTAACATCAGATGCTTTTGTTTCATTTTCTTGAGTGTTTTACTACCGTCATTCAGAGACACAACTGGATTCTGAGCACTGAAATAAAACAATAAACCAAACACAACCAGAAGAAAGATTTTTACATCAAAATAAAGAGCTGCAATATATACCAAACACTGCACAGACGTTACAAGATGAGAAAAATAAACCAGATATTATAAAATAATTGAACTGTTTTCACAGGAAACATAATTCCATGTGTCAGTTTCTATGGATAAACGTCAGTGTAGAGAGTCATTATTGAATAGATTAATAACTGCTGAAGTGTTTTTATGTTCATGCCATTCAAACACAATCCACACCGCTGAATGATGGAAGAATAAATGAAGGTTTCACTGTAATCTCAAGCAGCTTTATTATTCTTGGATGTACAAAATAAATTCTGCATTGACTTCTATCCCGTTCAGTCCTGCAGTGCTTATAAAAGTGTGATTCTCTTTAGACGTGTAAACACAGAAACAAAGACCTGAAGCGATTCATGACTCATTCATTATTTGACATACATTGAATTCATGATTCTGGGCTCTTCACAACAAATGTTAACTTGACAAAACTGAAAGTAGAACTTCCTGAAAGATTATTTAAACTGAACTCAACCCCATTCTGTGAAATGAAGCGTTCTTTCATTATTCTCCATAAAATGCAAGATGTAGTGAATGATGTCGTTGATCTCTTCCTCCGTTTCAGTGAAGGTGTACAGCGCCCTCTTGTGTCTGAAAGATGATCCTCCTCTAATCCTCCTCTTCCTCCTCCAAAGTGATGCGCCAGCACGTCTGCAGCCTCCTAAACCTCTGAGGTTCAATCCTGACCTCCTCTCTGACCGGACACATGTTCAGCTGTTCATCATCATCTTCATCATCCTGTGGAAATGTCCCCGCTGTAACAGACCGAAGTACATTCACCAATGTGTCAAATGTTTACAGAAACAACGATTGTAAGTTTATGCCATGAATTATGCGTTTAGTTGATGGTGATGAATTCTAATAGCATCGTAGTAAACACGACAGCTTACTTCTGAGATCAGAAAGCTTTGTTGTTTCTAGGCGGACCATTAAAGAACGAGGTACCCACATCCCCTTGAAAAGCCTGTGAAATTCAACCAATCAGATGAGGACTTGGAACGTGCTGAAGTGTTTCCAGGAAATTGTGCCTCATGCATCAGAGGTTTAGCCAACGGGCCGTGAGGTCTGAGGCTGAGACTAGGGACGGATTAACGCACGTGCCCAGGGCACTCGACCACCAGGGGGCTCTTGCAAATGTATATACACACAGACCCATATTATACCATTGAGAATTCCTGGAAAGACATCAGGGTTGTTTAATATTGGGGCAAAAGACGAAGTAAGTTCAAGGCTGTGAACTGATCTCCCAGCTTTCAAAGTATTAACTATAGTTGGATTCTCATATACAGTCTCTCTCTTATATTTTGAAAATTCCTAACAAAAGGAAGATAAATGGGGAAAAAGAAAATTCTATATCTAACCAAACAGACGAAGGATCACCCATAATCCATTCCGATATGTATTTTAGGTGAGAGCATAATTGGTAGGGATGGGCTCGAGTACTCGGGCGTGATAGTGACGGCTTGGGTGGAGCCTCTGTTAACACCTCCCCTTCAACTGTCAGTCTGACAGCGATCGCAACTTCCGGTTCACAGGGCTTACTTATTTGCCCCAAGGACTACACTTCCCATGATGCACCACGCTCCCTCACCTGTCCCTCGTCTGCAATCCCCACACTTGTCAGCAATCTCATCACCCACAGACTATCAGAACTCCTTATTTTTCTCCATGCTGTGTGCTAACTAAGTTAGCCTTCCCATTAGTGTTTCATTACCTTCACCTGCCCCTTAGTAATTATCCTGTGTTTGTTCCCCTATTTAATGCCCTCTTGTCTATTGTCTTGTGCTCGTTCGTTGTACTTGTTACCCTGTAACAGAAGCCTTGTCTGTTGCCCTAGTAGTCTTGTCCTGAAAGCTGCGGTTAAGTTTATTCTAGTCTTGTGAGTGTTTGTTTCGGTCTTAGTGTTTTATAGTTAAGTCCTCCTTCAGTTCTTGTATGTTCTTTTACCCCATTGTGGGCTTTTGTTTTGTGTTTTGTATTTATTAAAGTCTTGTTAACCCCTTCATCATCCGTGTCTGCCTGCACTTGGGTTCTTCCACCACGTTCCTCATCCACGTTCACGACACCCCCACCCTGAAATTTGCCAGTGTGGTGATGCGATCGTATGATCTACCCATGTTTGAGGAAATGGTACGGTCCAGGGGTATAAAGGTAGATAGGACTGGCATGCCACACAGGTGTGTCCTATAGGGCTTCGGGAAGTACCGTTATTTCCGGTGGGTTGGGCTACGCGTCCAAGAGGTAAGATCTACCAGTGGCAGTTAAATTGTAATTGTCGAACAGGGTAAATAGAGATGCATTTAAATTTCAGTGTGGTTGAGGAGTACTGCGGGCTGTGTATTTTCGTGAGCCATAAATCCAGTGTTGCAGGAATATGGGCAGTGCTCCTTTAAGAATGTGGGATTCGTAGTCCAAGTATGAAAAGGTTTGTGGGTAATGTTGTGCGGGAGAGTAACGTGTTAAGAATGCCGTGTGAGCATCTATGAGAACGTGGAGACTGTTGTTTAAAAACCAAATAAGTTGTGAAACCACCCGGGAATAAAACGACTGTTGTGAGGTATGGACTTTCGCATTACGAGATTAAAAGATCTGCCTCGATATAACTTTGTCGACTCATCCTTGTGAGAAATGGACCAGAGTTTAACGTTACAGTTGTCCGTGACCAGGGAGGTGGACTAATAAAAAGTAACATTGGGGGCTCGTCCGGGATCTCTTGCATGTGGTGAGTCGCATGGATATTTTCGATTCTAAAGGCGAAGTTTATGAAGTCGCGAAAAGATGAGACAATACGCACATGTTAATCCGGGTGGCCACGTGAATGCTACGATGCCAACAGAGCATGATGACAAACGAACGTCTATGTCATTTTCGGATTGGTTAAACGAATTAAGTGCTCAAGCATTAAATAATGACAGTAAAAACCCCTTTGCACAGAACGATACGGCATGCTCGCAAGCAGCTACAGCCAAAACGCCCACGTACTGTTATGAACCGGCTGTTTCACCACGAACAGTAACAGAAACCAATCCTTTCAAAAGTAGAGTGGGAAATGAGATACAAGACAGTGGAATTGATACGCAGTGCTATGTGCAAAGTACACCAGCAAACTTAAAATTTCGACAGGATGTGTACAGTGAACAAACAAACAGAGTTATTTCCCAGAGCATGCCCGTAATGCATCCTAAGCCCTGCCAACGTGCTACCTATGCAGCCCCGCATGTTGTAAATGACCATGAGAGTAATACTGTGTGTACCAATGATGACGAGCATTGTTTTCTTGAGCTGAATAGATCCAGACAACATAGAAAGAAGCTACGCCAGATGTTCTACGACCCATCATCAGACAGTGGTGAGGAATTCAGTCATGTAAAAGAAAGAATACCAACGCTCCGACCAGGTCAGTTTGATGGTTCCATTCCTTGGAGGGAATTTGTGAATCGCTTTGAAGATTGCGCCAGAGCCAACCACTGGTCGGATAGAACAATGACGGTGCAGATGAGGTTCTGTTTAGTGGGTGCTGCAGGCGCTGTGATTCACAAAAACCCCAGATCAAGCCGATGGAATTATGCCCGCATAGTGGAGGAAATGGAAGCTGCATATGGGCCGTCATCAGAACACGCTGCTGCCATTGGAATTGAACTTAGGCACAGAGTCCGTAAAGCAGGTGAGCCACTTCATGTATTGAGAGATGAGATATATGAGAAAGTCTCCATTGTCTATGCAGATCGCACCGAGAGAGAACAGGACTCCATCAGTGTTGAGGTGTTCACTAATGCTATGGGAGATGCTGACATTGTACAGAGGCTGCTGGAAGAGCGTCCACGCACACTGGCCCACGCTTACGAGATTGCACACAGGTATGAAACCACACGTCGCACAGCCACTAGTGTAACACAGCTTATGCAATCTGCCACAAGACCAGCTGAGCGGAGAACCAGAGCTGCTGCGCTACGGGAGTGCCCTAACCAGAGTGAAAGCGACGAGGAGAACCTTGTGTTACCAACCCCTGAATGGAGACAAAAACACAAATACACACCTGTGAAAACCAGAGCACAAAACTTCACCAAGCGAGGGAAAATAAACTGGGGAGAAATTGTCTGTCACAACTGCCAGGGCATCGGTCACATGATGCGGAACTGTCCTTCACCGAGGCTCAACCTGCAACGTGTAGCTCCAGCACTACATCGAACCCCAGAAACTCAACCTACCTCAGAAGTTCTCAGAGTCAAGGGGAGCGGTCCTGAAATGTGCATACACACTCTGCTGTATAACATGGAAATGTGCGTCCTTTTAGACAGTGGAGCTAGGAGAAACGTATTGCCTCGGCACTGCTATGAGAACATTACAGCTGATGTCAGACCCCCACTCAGGCTATCCACCATACAGGCACTGCAGGGAATCAGCTCTTTGAATGTCGATGTTCTTGGTGAGGTTGATGTTCCAATTCAAATAGGAACTCACACGGTCAGTGTTAATTTCATTGTAGCAGATGTAGCAGAGGGAACGGAAGCCATTCTGGGACACCCATTTCTAGAACAGGCCAAAGCACGTCTTGATTTCGGTAGCCGAAGAATCATACTGTTCGGCGAACAGATACCCTACTTCACTCCGAAGGACAGACCCAAAGTACATGTGGTGCGGATTGCACGTACTACTGTTCTGGAAGCGGGACGTGAGTATATTGTGCCTGGCAATGCACACTTCCGGGAGCATGTAGAGGGCAACGTGCTGCTGAGTCCTACTAAGGGTTTCATGGAGAAACATCAGGTGCTTGTGGAGAGGATTGTGGTTGATGCCCAGCGAGATAATCAAATCCCCGTCCGGCTATATAACCCTGGCCCTGCTGATGTGAAGATAAAGAAGGGAGTCGTGGCGGGAGTTCTCCAGTTGGCAGATGTAGTAGCACCCACTTCATCAGTATCGCCTGCAGATTTAATTCACACAACGGTTCCAAGCCACTTACAGTCAATGTATGCAGAGAGTGTCACAGGCTTAAAAGAGGTAGAACAGCATGATCTCGCAAAGCTGCTTATTGCTTATCGTGATATTTTCTCCTCTGGCCCAACAGACCTCGGTCGCACAAACCTGGTACAGCATGACATCCAGACCCGCCCAGGTCATCCTGTGAAGCAGCCCTCTCGTCGAATGGCGTGTGAGAAACAGAGAGATGCGGACAGACAAATTCAACAGAACCTGGATTCTGGTCTAGCCTCTGTAAGCAACAGCAGCTGGGCTTCACCGATTGTAATGGTGCAGAAGAAAGACCAAACATATCGGCTGTGTGTGGACTACCGAGCTTTAAATGAGCGCACTATTAAAGATGCCTACCCACTCCCGCGTATCCAAGACACGTTGGACACGTTGTCTACAGCCAAATGGTTCAGCACTTTAGATTTAGCCTCAGGCTACTGGCAGGTGGAATTAACCCCTGAGGCAAAGCGGGCTGCTGCGTTCTGTAGCAGGAAGGGGCTGTTTGAATGGAATGTCATGCCATTCGGGCTTTGCAACACCCCTGCGACGTTCCAGCGCTTAATGGATCGCGTCCTGGCTGGAATGCAGTGGGAGACATGCCTAGTCTATCTGGATGACATCATTGTGCTGGGGAAGGATGTGAAGGAAATGCTCCATCGATTGTCCCAAGTATTTGAAAGATTGCGCCAAGCTAATCTGAAACTCAAACCATCTAAATGTTGTCTTTTTCGCCACCAGGTAGCTTACCTAGGGCACATCGTCTCTGAGCATGGCATCGCTACAGACCCGCAGAAGGTGCAGAAAATTTGTGAATGGCCCCCACCAACAACCGTTCATGAGGTGCGGCAGTTTGTAGGTCTAGCCTCTTACTACAGACGGTTTGTAAAGAACTTTGCCACAATCGCTAAACCCCTTCATGATCTCTTAAAGAAGCACGCCCGTTTTCACTGGACTCCTGAGCACCAACAAGCCTTCAATAGACTCAAAGAGCTGCTCACCACTGCTCCTGTGTTAAGCTACCCAATGGATAGCGGTGACTTAATTCTCGACACGGATGCGAGTAACTTTGGCATCGGGGCTGTGCTGTCTCAGCTCCAGGAAGGAGAGGAGCGAGTCCTTGCTTATGGTAGCCGGAGCTTAACGCCCACTGAACGAAATTACTGCACTACCAGGAGAGAGTTGTTGGCCGTTGTGGAGTTTACATCACGTTTTCGCCAGTACCTGCTTGGCAGATCTTTTACCATACGCACCGACCACAGCAGCCTGCAGTGGCTCATGAAGATGAAGGAACCAGAGGGACAATTAGCACGATGGCTGGAGAAGCTGGGAGAGTATGACTTCAAGGTTGTGCATCGCCCTGGACGACACCACGAAAATGCAGATGTGCTGTCCAGACGTCCTTGTCGTTCAAACTGTGCCTGCAACCTTAAAGAGCCCTGCCCTAGTAAACCACAATTCTGTCACCAGGCCGTGCAGTGTAACTTAAATGGTAGTTCTGTAGACCATGAACATGAAACATCAACCTCACAGTCCTGCTCAGTGGGGGTAGTTCAACCCATCAGTACTGCCAGTGTCACCTCACCCTTCGGGTGGAGTCCTGAGGAGCTGCGTTCTGCCCAGGAGGCTGATGCTGATATAGTGCCCATCAAAAGGTGGCTGGAAGGAGGAGAACGACCATCCTGGGAGAGCGTGTCACCCTGCGGACCAGCTACCAAAGCCTATTGGAGCCAATGGAACAGGTTGTACCTAAGAGATGGCATCCTATTACGTCGGTTCTACCTGATGGAAGGCCCCGAGTTCTACCCCCAGATCATCTTGCCGCGAGTGTTTATGAAAAATGTCATGCATCATATGCACGAGGGACCTGTGGGTGGCCATTTTGGAGTGGAACGTACGTTGTCTCGTTTGCAGACAAGGTATTACTGGTATAAGATGAGGGAGGAAGTGACGCTGTGGTGTCGCACATGCACCAGCTGCGCAGCCAAGGCCCGACCAACAAAGAGACCTCAAGCACCTATGGGAACGGTGAGAGTGGGAGCTCCCATGGAAAGGATCGCTGCTGATCTGATGGGTCCCATGAATGAGACGGACCGATTCAATCGATACATTCTTGTAGTACAAGACTACTTTACCAAATGGGTGGAAGCCTATCCCCTTCCTGACGATCGTGCCGTTACTGTAGCAGAGACCATAGTTTCCGAATGGGTGTGTCGCTTTGGGACACCGCTGGCCTTGCACAGTGACCAAGGGTCCAACTTTGAGTCTGAGGTTTTCCAAGCAATGTGCAATCTGCTGGACATTGACAAGACTCGGACGACGCCTTTTCGCCCCCAATCTGATGGGCAAGTCGAACGGTTCAATGCCACCCTCCAGAAGATCCTGGCTACCACTTCAGAGCGTTGTCACTGGGAATGGGACCTCATGATTCCTTACGCTCTGATGGCTTATCGAGCCACCCAACACAGCGCTACAGGTTTCACACCGAACATGATGCTCTTCGGTAGAGAGGTAACGGAGCCCATTGACCTGGTGGCTGGAATGCCCCCCAACGAGACCTCTGCTCAGACCCCCCCACAACACATCGTTCACATGAGAGAAAGGTTGGAGCGGGCACACCAAATAGCCAGAGAGGCATTAGGTCAATCTGTGGAGCGTGCTAAAAGGCAGTACAACAAGGCAGTCATGAGAAAACAATACAAAATCGGTGATGTTGTGTGGTACCTCATAAAAGGGACGAAACGAGTAAAAAACAAAATCAGGAAGTTCCTTCCATCATATGAGGGCCCTTACTTCATTTTGGGGCACCTGGACGATCTTGTGTATCGCATTCAGAAGGGTCCAAAGACAAAAGTGAAAGTTGTCCATCATGACAAACTGAAACCTTTCCATGCTCGGCAGCCGTTGGAGAACAGCTGGGTGTTCAAAGATTCTTGGCAGCCCCTGGAAGTGGCTCCTCCCAGCCTAGCAGATGATCCTAAAAATGTTGATTTAAGCCTAAACAACCTGTTTTCAGAGGAACTTGTGGACTGCATTGCCCAGGATGAAACACGCACTTTTGACACAACTTATGACATGCCGATTACAGAGCTTGGGCCAGAGGAGGTTGAGCTCAGTGGGGGTAGCACAGTGCCACAGGAATTAACAGGGACTGTTTACGGTCAAAAAGGGGAAAGGCCCCTACGAGTCAAAAGACCGCCGGAGCGGTTTGGAGAATGGACTTTCTAAAATGTTCGTATTGTTTACATGCATTGTTCTGAAAAAAAAAAGGGCATGTCAAATGTTATATAACAAACCTGTCAAAGTAGTAATGTTCTCTTATGTAATCCGGGTGGTTTTTGTTATGCACTTTAAGAAAATAATTTTGATTTACTGAAGTTGTTTCCTTGCTATACATCACTTTTGATAGTATGCATTGTTTTCTGTTGTTAACTCTTATTTCCACAGGACAATACAGAATTGACAAATTGACGCTAACTCATGATGGACTATAAACACTACGCCACGTTGGATTCAAAGTGGACTGTTAAAGTGAAATTTGCAATCTCACTTGCCTTATTTTTTCCCGGTAACGTGCTACCCCCCCCACCTCATGGACTGTCTGCCCATCTGTTGGGTTGAGTCATAAGCCCAGATTTTCATGTGGAGTTGTGGACTATTACTTCAGTTATGGAAAATGTGCTCGGACTGAAAGGAAAAAAAAAAAGAAAAAAAAATGGGAAGATAATGTATTGCATGCATTCTTACCTGTTATTTGCATTTTTGAATGTGTTTCTGAACATTTCTGTGAAATCTTAATAATTGTGTATCAGTTATGTAATGGTGCTGGAGTGGTATTAGATTTAATCACCATCCAGAGTGGGGGTAGTGTTGCAGGAATATGGGCAGTGCTCCTTTAAGAGTGTGGGATTCGTAGTCCAAGTATGAAAAGGTTTGTGGGTAATGTTGTGCGGGAGAGTAACGTGTTAAGAATGCCGTGTGAGCATCTATGAGAACGTGGAGACTGTTGTTTAAAAACCAAATAAGTTGTGAAACCACCCGGGAATAAAACGACTGTTGTGAGGTATGGACTTTCGCATTACGAGATTAAAAGATCTGCCTCGATATAACTTTGTCGACTCATCCTTGTGAGAAATGGACCAGAGTTTAACGTTACAGTTGTCCGTGACCAGGGAGGTGGACTAATAAAAAGTAACACCGCGTCAAGTGTGTGGTGCATTACGGGTCATTAGCTGCAGGTGTGTTACTCAATTTTCACGTATGAGGTTGTGGGAATGTATTTTCCCTCTAAATTCATTTGTTATGTTATTTCTGCAGTGACTTGGGGTGTTGGAGGTGTTGCAGCAGGCTGAGCCGACGCCAGTTCGCAGGCTGATGCCGGCGCTATTTGGGGCTGCGATTCTCCCTTATGGAGTAGCGCTATCGTACCTGCATGTATAATGACTGCCTGAACTGGAGTGTTTTCCGAAATAGACAAGTGTCACTACTGTTCGCACTGATTCACCCAACTTACCGTTCTTTGCCATCTTACGGTGTAGCGGATCCATGAAGTTGATTGTTCCGGACCGAATTGGACCGTTCGTAGAGACGTGTTTATTCACGTGATTTCCCTTTCGCTCTTTCGCTTGTTGGCGTGCCTGGGACAGTGTCTTTGTCCTGGATTGGTGCAAAGGACTATTCCCATTTAGCTGGCATATATCTAGGGCATAATAGCCATTTTGTGTCTGTCGACGTGCTTCGGTGCCGAGTCTTGCGTGTCTAAAGGCACGACATCGAACTCTCTCTCTTGGAGGACTAGGAGAGGGGTGATTACTGGACTAGAAGATGATACGCGAGTAATTCGTATCAATGTTATTTGGGGTTAATTTGTTTTGTTTAAATTGATTTTGTTTCAATTCGTTTTGCTTAGTGATTTTGTTTAATTTGTTTTGTTTAAATTGACTTTGTTTAATTCGTTTTGTTTAAATAGATTTTGTTTCAATTCGTTTTGCTTAGGGATTTTGTTTAATTTGTTTCGTTTAAATTGACTTTGTTTAATTAGTTTTGTTTAAATTGATTTGTTTCAATTCGTTTTGCTAAGGCATTTTGTTTAATTTGTTTCGTTTAAATTGACTTTGTTTAATTAGTTTTGTTTAAATTGATTTGTTTCAATTCGTTTTGCTTGGTGATTTTGTTTAATTTCCATCCATCTATTTTCTTCCGCTTATCCGGGGCCGGGTCGCGGGGGCAGCAGTCTAAGCAGAGATGCCCAGACATCCCTCACCCTAGACACTTCCTCTAGCTCTTCCGGGGGGACACCGAGGCGTTCCCAGGCCAGCCGGGAGACATAGTCCCACCAGCATGTCCTAGGTCTTCCCCGGGGTCTCCTCCCGGTCGGACGGGCCCGGAACACCTTCCGGGGAAGGCGTCCAGTAGGCATCCGTAACAGATGCCCAAGCCACCTCAGCTGACCCCTCTCGATGTGGAGGAGCAGCGGCTCCGAGCTCCTCCCGGGTGACCGAGCTTCTCACCCTATCTCTAAGGGATCGCCCAGCCACCCTGCGGAGGAAGCTCATTTCAGCCGCCTGTATCCGGGATCTTGTCCTTTCGGTCATGACCCAAAGCTCATGACCATAGGTGAGAGTAGGAACGTAGATTGACCGGTAAATTGAGAGCTTCGCCTTGCGGCTCAGCTCTTTCTTCACCACGACGGACCGGTACATCGACCGCATTACTGCAGAAGCTGCACCGATCCGTCTGTCAATCTCCCGTTCCCTCCTCCCCTCACTCGTGAACAAGACCCCGAGATACTTAAACTCCTCCACTTGAGGAAGGAACTCTCCACCAACCTGAAGTGGACAAGCCACCCTTTTCCGACTGAGGACCATGGCCTCGGATTTGGAGGTACTGATTTTCATGCCAGCCGCTTCACACTCTGCTGTAAACCGTCCCAGTGCATGCTGAAGGTCCTGGTTTGAAGGGGCCAACACGACAACATCATCCGCAAATAGCAGAGACGAGATCGTGTGGTCCCCAAACCTGACACCCTCCGGCCCCTGGCTGCGCCTAGAAATTCTGTCCATAAAAATTACGAACAGAACCGGTGACAAAGGGCAGCCCTGCCGGAGTCCGACATGCACTGGGAACAAGTCCGACTTACTGCCGGCAATGCGAACCAAGCTCCTGCTTCGGTCGTACAGGGACCTGACAGCCCTTAGTAAAGGACCACACACCCCATACTCCCGAAGCACCCTCCACAGGATGCCACGAGGGACACAGTCGAATGCCTTCTCCAAATCCACAAAACACATGTGGATTGGGTGAGCAAACTCCCATGAACCCTCCAGCACCCTGTAGAGGGTGTAGAGCTGGTCCAGCGTTCCACGGCCTGGACGAAAACCACACTGTTCCTCCTGAATCCGAGGTTCTACTATCGGCCGTATTCTCCTCTCCAGTACCCTGGCATAGACTTTCCCGGGAAGGCTGAGAAGTGTGATCCCCCTGTAGTTGGAACACACCCTCTGGTCCCCCTTCTTAAAAAGAGGGACCACCACCCCGGTCTGCCATCCCAGAGGCACTGTCCCCGACCGCCACGCGATGCTGCAGAGGCGTGTCAGCCAAGACAGCCCTACAACATCCAGAGACTTGAGGTACTCAGGGCGAATCTCATCCACCCCCGGTGCCTTGCCACTGAGGAGTTTCTTGACTACCTCAGTGACTTCGGGTTGGGTGATGGACGAGTCCACCGCTGAGCCCTCAGCCTCTGCTTCCTCAATGGAGGACGTGACAGTGGGATTGAGGAGATCCTCGAAGTACTCCTTCCACCGTCCGACGACATCCCCAGTTGAGGTCAACAGCCTCCCACCTCCACTGTAAACAGCATTGGTAGGGCACTGTTTCCCTCTCCTGAGGCGCGGGACGGTTTGCCAGAATCTCTTCGAGGCCAGTCGATAGTCTTTCTCCATGGCCTCACCAAACTCCTCCCAGGCCCGAGTTTTTGCCTCCACAACCACCCGGGCAGCAGTCCGCTTGGCCTGCCGGTACCCGTCAGCTGCCTCCGGAGTCCCACAAGCCAACCAGGCCCGATAGGACTCCTTCTTCAGCTTGACGGTTTCCCTTACTTCCGGTGTCCACCACCGGGTTCGGGGATTCCCGCCTCGACAGGCACCGGAGACCTTACGGCCACAGCTCCGAGCGGCCGCTTCGACAATGGAGGTGGAGAACATGGTCCACTCGGACTCAATGTCTCCATCCTCCCTCGGGATCAGGTTGAAGCACTGCCGGAGGTGGGAGTTAAAGATCTCTCTGACAGGAGACTCGGCCAGGCGTTCCCAGCAGACCCTTACAGTACGTTTGGGTCTGCCAAGTCTGTCCAGCTTCCTCTCTCGCCATCGGATCCAACTCACCACCAGGTGGTGATCAGTTGACAGCTCCGCACCTCTCTCAACCCAAGTGTCCAAAACATACGGTCGCAGGTCAGATGAAACGACTACAAAGTCGATCATCGACCTGCGGCCTAGGGTGTCCTGGTGCCATGTGTACTGATGGACACCCTTATGCTTGAACATGGTGTTCGTTATAGACAAACTGTGACTAGCACAGAAGTCCAATAACTGAACACCGCTCGGGTTCAGATCAGGGGGGCCGTTCCTCCCAATCACGCCCCTCCAGGTGTCACTGTCGTTGCCCACATGGGCGTTGAAGTCCCCCAGTAGGACGACGGAGTCCCCAGTCGGAGCTGGAACCGGGCGACGTCACGGTCCTTGGTATTTTTAACATCTTTTAACATTTGTTTAATTTGTTTCGTTTAAATTGACTTTGTTTCAATTCGTTCTGTTTAAAGTGATTTGTTTTATTTTGTTTTGGTTTGTGTTGAGTTTTATTAATTTTCTTTTCGTTCCAGAGTTGGGGAATTGGTCGTGGCCGAGATCCTCTGTGTGTGGTGCTGTGCTGTGGTTGATTGGTTTGCAGTGTTCACAACAGAGAAACATTTGGCGTGTGGTGACGTGAGTGAGCACAACGGTTGTTGGATCAATCGGACGACCTTCCCCAATTCTGGGTTGGATGATTTATGTGGTGTGTGCGTGCTTGGCATTGTTATGACAGCTTGTGTCTTTTAATGCTTTAAATTAAACGTGATCTTGCATTTTAGATTGCGTGTGAAATAAATTGTTTGCCATCTTCCCTTTTCGTCTGTTACCTGTCTCAGCCAATAATGAACCTGTGAGCTTTTGGTATTCTCTTAATTTCGGGTCCCCGGACCTATCCGGGGTGGCGTAGTCGGCTCGTGTTTTGATTTATCCCCTTTCCCCTTTATGCCATCGCCACACCAGTTTAACTTTTCATTACCAAACATATAACTCAATACCAATAACACAATAGCAGCATCGCAGTATAAAACCTAGGAACACTAAATAGAGAAAGTAAAATCTTCACAGCTTTGCTGACTTTGTAAACATATGTAGAATAACCAACACACACTACACATTTGAAAGTGCAAACTTTTCTTCAGTAAACAGAATTAGTAGCAGCACATCCACATTTCCCGAATTTAAGTTAATTAAACATGGACATACCTGGATGTGATGCACGGGCATCATCTCGCAGTTTCTTCTTCTTTCTTTTCTTTTCTATGATCTTGACTCCTGCTGTCTTTTCTGGGCTATTTCCAAATAAGTTGCCTAGGCTACCGTCTGTCAAACTGCGTCAGGCGCACGCGCAATCAACCGGCGCTGCCGCGCGGACCGTACATGGGCGGGTGGTGATATGGGATTGTTCGGCCTTATGAAATAATATTAGATTTAAAAAAAAAAATCATTACGCTATTTTTGGTGCCGCCTCAGCACTTGGTGCCTTACGCACAGCGCGTGATGCACGTGGTAGCGGCGGCGCTGGCCACACCCATGACAGAAAACATATTTACAATCCAAAAGAACGACGCGGGTATGATTTTAGTTGAGGCTGGCTTGGTTACTCGTCTGGGCCATGGATTAAATCCCCAGTTAAATCCTCTCCGCCGTCAGGATTCCCACCATCCGTGCCCGCTGTAGCGCTCGATGAGGCGCCATTTCTTTCCATCTGCTCACCTGTCTCTTCCGCCCTTTTTTAGGTATGACAAAGCGATCCATTTTTAGCTTCAAGATATAAAGTTCGTAGCAGCTCTTGCGGTCTCGCGACAGCCCCTTGAATGCAATGACGCAAGGCGCAGCGGCAGCAACGTTCATGGGGCGTCGCATTGATTCTTATGTTTATATATTTTTTTTATATGTCGATTAAATTATTTATTATTATTGTTCTGCGTAGTTTGAAGAGAACCATTTTTAAATCTTTATCCCGGATATATATATTTTAATATATATCAAATATTTTTTAAATCAGGAAGGGGTGGGGGGTCTAATGGGGGGTCAAGGCATTTTTTGGAAGGGTCTTGAGACCCCCCAAGACCCCCCCTGGCGCCGCCACTGCCTCCGTTACACATAGCTGGAGCAGGGGCGAGCATGGCCAGTTTTCTGTCTTCTACAGCCACAGTGCTCGGTTCTCATGTCCTCATAACTTTCAAGGCCAGTTTATTAAATATATCAAACATTTCCCAGTCAGGCATCCTACTACCAAGAGCATTTAAACTCACCGGACTGAAGGATGTTTATATATTTCATTTTCAGCTGCTGCCATGTTCTTTTTATTGCAGAAGGATTGCACCTACATGACAAAAATCGTAGGTATATATGTATATATATATATATATATATATATATACAGTGCCTCCTATTCTATTGGCGAGAAATAAACCGAGCACATTTTGTCACGTGGCGTTGCCATGGTGAATCGTGTTATCTTCACTCAATTGATGATGGCTTTTTAAAGCCACGGTGATCGCGCGTAACCTCGAGTGAACTTACTCAGAGTGGATTGAACTCATTGAAACCAGCTGTTCTGAAACAGAAAACTCAGAGTAGAGATTATCTGAGTAAATCAACTCAGAGTTCATATTTTAACTCAGTGTTGCTTGAACCTCCTTATTGAAACGGGTCCCTGCTCACTCTGGTATATTTTGCTCAAAATCAATATGACTATTAAAACCATTCCATTCTTCAGAAAATCAGCTATAGTTTAACTAAAGCAACCATGATTTTATTTCTAATAATTCCAGGGTGAGCACAAACATTATCCTTGACATTACACTACTGTAAAAATAAAATACGAGCAGAAGATCAAACATCTCTAAGAGGAGATCTGTGTGACTTCCGAAATCACAAAATCTGATTCAAATGAACACGAGACTTGTACAGAGATGTTTTGTGGTCACTGAACAAGGCTTTCTCCAAAGGAAAACGTGGCACTAACAGATTTATCATGTTACACTAACTAATCACAGTCATTTAGCAGACTTACAGAGAGTTCAGGGAGAAACAAGCGAAATGTCATAAAAGAGCAATAGTACGATAGGTGCTAATACAAAGTTACTCTAGTTCCAACAGAAGCCAGAGAAGAGAGAGAGAGTTGGTGTAATTTTTTAAAATGTATATATTCATCTGTCAAGTATTCACAGAAGAGGTGTGTTTTAAGTAGTTTTTTGAAGGTTGTGAGAGATGTGGTTGACCGGACAGCATTGGGAAAAATGTTCCACCAGGAAGGAGTTGTGAAGGAGAGCCTATATAATCAAACTCACAAACCGGCTTCTCACAAAGAGTTCTGCTGAGACAGCACACATCAGTCATCTACAGTTCCCAAACACAGCAGCCAGCCGCCTGTGACCTCAGACTCCTTTTGTTTGAAGTCAATTTGTAAAATTTCGTTCGGACCACTGCTGACTTTACATTCCAGCAGGCGCTCTCCATCCCGTCAAATTAGATGATGGTTTAGTTACATTGAAAGGGGTGATTTAGGCTTTCTTTTGTGCGCGGCCTGGAGTGTCCAGCTGTGAAAAATGTCACGTCTAAACAGTTGCTCAGGGACTTCTGTGAACAGCAGCCAGCTTCTTCTTTAAAGTCCCAGTAAAATAAAGAAGACAGCATTTAAAGTAAATAGCTTATCAATGTGGGTCATTTTGTTTTTAAAATTCATGTGCCCTCATAATCTTCAGTTAAAATCTGAAAATGCACTTCTGCCCTGAAATGACAATCCATCTCTCCCTACAGACCCCTACAGACCCCTACAGTCTGTGGCTACACAGGACACTAGTGTATAGTATAATTATTTCCTACAGTTTATTACTGGTCTACAGTTGATCAACTGTATGAAGTAAAAGTACTGTACAGTACAGTATAAAATAAATACCATAACCATAGTATTCTGTTGTATTGACTATTGTAAAAGTACATGCTGTGGTATATTACGTGCTGGAGGATATAATGCAGCCCCATGTAGACTGCCTTGTCCTGTAAACAGAAGAGCGATGCTCCAGTGATGTCTTCAGGTGGTTCTTCAGCTAACAGATTACATCATCACTTGATGAACAGCAAAGCTGAAAGAATTCACATATTAAAGAGATCTCATCTGTGATTTTTCTTTCTGATGAGTTTATAAATGACCTTCATGTCTCTCTCACACACGACTGAATCCAGTATCTGATGCTGTAGTTCCGGTGGTGGGTGGGAGTGTTATTGCTCAGTGTGAAGATGAAGTCCAGCCTCATGAGCTCAATATAAAAGCAGTTGACAGTTCAACACAAAACACCAGACGAGCTGCTTTTCAAACCAACTTCAGCTGAAACAGGCGTTCAAGTAAGTGCACTTAACAGGTGGCCAAGAGCTTCTATTAATTTGGATTAAAGGAGAAAAAAATAATTCCAATAATTTTTTATCTTTTATTGCTTGGACAACACTTATCTGTGTTGCAATTTTCAGATCAAATCCCTTAAAAGATGTCAACAACTTTGTACATAATTGGTGGCAAAGGAGGGAACGGGTTTTCCTTCACTGGTGAGAATAATGGTGCCAGTTTACAGAGGATGTGGGTTTGGGTCGGAGGCTCACAGGTGAAGGCGGTCCGGGCCTGGCTCACAGACGGAAGAGAGGAGACCTTTGGAGTTCCTGAAGGATCATATGAAGAGTACGTGTTTCAGCCCGGCGAGATCATCACCTCAATGTCACTGTGGGGAAACGGAGCGGGGACGCGTCTCGGAGCCATCAAATTCAGCACCAACAAATCTAGAAGTTTCTTTGTGAAAATGACAAGCTGGGGACTGAAAACAGAATATCCCATCAACATCGGCTCTGGATTCTGTCTGGGCATCGTGGGAAGAAGCGAGTGGGACATCGACTGCATGGGATTCTTATTTCTCAATAAAGTTGAGTCAGTAATTCTCACTAATGTCAGCTATCCCACTCTTGACCTGGTCAAACCACACGTCGCACTGGATGTGATCCAATCGAGCACTTACAAGAACGAAACCTCCGTCAGTCAAGAGCACACTATTGAAAGCTCAAAGAAAATAACCAAATCCTCCTCATGGTCTACAAAAGAAAGCATCACAAACACATTCTCCGTGGGGGTGAAGGCTGGGATTCCAGATATCATAGAAGTGTCCGCAGGATACAGTCTTCAGAAGGGGATAGAAAACACTTACAGTAAAGAATATACGGTTGAAAGTACAGAAAAACAAACGTTTAAGATCGATGTTCCAGCGAAGAAGAAGGTGGATGTTCACATCATGATTGGCAGATGTAGTTTCGATCTCCCGTACACCGCCACAGCGAGGGTCTTGTGTGTGAATGGTGCACAGCTCAGCTATGAAACCAAAGGCCAATGCAAAGGTATCAGTTACACCAAAATAAAAGTTGACAGCAAAGAAAGTGATCTTTAATATCTAGATTGAAAAAAGATTTCTGCATTAACTTTAAGTTTAAATGTTAAATGCTGCTTTATCTTGACTTGAATAAATAATAAATCACCTGTATAATCACAAGAAATGCATTTAGGTCTGTGATCGACCTCTTTATGCAATAAGTTCAATGATATTTCGCTTTACTGTAAATGTGTTGTGTGGAAAGAAAACATTCAGTGTTATGAAGAGAATGTTTCAGTTCCCAACATAAATAAACCTTTTAACATCAGATGCTTTTGTTTCATTTTCTTGAGTGTTTTACAGAGACACAACTGGATTCTGAGCACTGAAATAAAACAATAAACCAAACACAACCAGAAGAAACATTTTTACATCAAAATAAAGAGCTGCAATATATACCAAACACTGCACAGACGTTACAAGATGAGAAAAATAAACCAGATATTATATAATAATTGAACTGTTTTCACAGGAAACATAATTCCATGTGTCAGTTTCTATGGATAAACGTCAGTGTAGAGAGTCATTATTGAATAGATTAATAACTGCTGAAGTGTTTTTATGTTCATGCCATTCAAACACAATCCACACCGCTGAATGATGGAAGAATAAATGAAGGTTTCACTGTAATCTCAAGCAGCTCTATTATTCTGGGATGTACAAAATAAATTCTGCATTGACTTCTATCCCGTTCAGTCCTGCAGTGCTTATAAAAGTGTGATTCTCTTTAGACGTGTAAACACAGAAACAAAGACCTGAAGCGATTCATGACTCATTCATTATTTGACATACATTGAATTCATGATTCTGGGCTCTTCACAACAAATGTTAACTTGACAAAACTGAAAGTAGAACTTCCTGAAAGAAAATTCAAACGAACTCAACCCCATTCTGTGAAATGAAGCGTTCTTTCATTATTCTCCATAAAATGCAAGATGTAGTGAATGATGTCGTTGATCTCTTCCTCCGTTTCAGTGAAGGTGTACAGCGCCCTCTTGTGTCTGAAAGATGATCCTCCTCTAATCCTCCTCTTCCTCCTCCAAAGTGATGCGCCAGCACGTCTGCAGCCTCCTAAACCTCTGAGGTTCAATCCTGACCTCCTCTCTGACCGGACACATGTTCAGCTGTTCATCATCATCTTCATCTTCATCATCCTGTGGAAATGTCCCCGCAGTAACAGACCGAAGTACATTCACCAATGTGTCAAATGTTTACAGAAACAACGATTGTAAGTTTATGCCATGAACCTCACATACTTTTAAGAATTATGCGTTTAGTTGATGGTGATGAATTCTAATAGCATCGTAGTAAACACGACAGCTTACTTCTGAGATCAGAAAGCTTTGTTGTTTCTAGGCGGACCATTAAAGAACGAGGTACCCACATCCCCTTGAAAAGCCTGTGAAATTCAACCAATCAGATGAGGACTTGGAACGTGCTGAAGTGTTTCCAGGAAATTGTGCCTCATGCATCAGACGTTTAGCCAACGGGCCGTGAGGTCTGAGGCTGAGACTAGGGACGGATTAACGCACGTGCCCAGGGCACTCGACCACCAGGGGGCTCTTGCAAATGTATATACACACAGACCCATATTATACCATTGAGAATTCCTGGAAAGACATCAGGGTTGTTTAATATTGGGGCAAAAGACGAAGTAAGTTGTGAAGATGTGTGAAGATGAAGTCCAGCCTCATGAGCTTAATATAAAATGGAGTTCAGAAAACACAGTGGACCAACACCAGCAGATGACATGGCAGCCCAAATCATCACTGACTGTGGAAACTTTACACTGGACTTCAAGCAACATGGATTCTGTGCCTCTCCTCTCTTCCTCCAGACTCCGGGACCCAGATTTCCAAATGAAATGCAAATGTACTTTCATCTGAAAAGAGGACTTTGGTCCACTGTGTTTTCTGAAGTCCACGTTCACCGCAGCCATCTACCAGGACATTTCATCACTTCATGCTTCCTTCTGCTGACAAGCTTTATGGAGATGCTGATTTCATTTTCCAGCAGGACGTGCCAAAGGTACCAAAAGCTGCTTCAGTGACCAGTGGTGTTACTGCACTTGATTGGCCAGCAAACAGCCTGACCTGAACCCCACAGAGAATCTATGATGAGAGACACCAGACCTAACACTGGAGATGACCTGAAGGCTGCTATCGGAGGCTCACAGGTGAAGGCGGTCCGGGCCTGGCTCACAGACGGAAGAGAGGAGACCTTTGGAGTTCCTGAAGGATCATATGAAGAGTACGTGTTTCAGCCCGGCGAGATCATCACCTCAATGTCACTGTGGGGAAACGGAGCGGGGACGCGTCTCGGAGCCATCAAATTCAGCACCAACAAATCTAGAAGTTTCTTTGTGAAAATGACAAGCTGGGGACTGAAAACAGAATATCCCATCAACATCGGCTCTGGATTCTGTCTGGGCATCGTGGGAAGATGCGGGTGGGACATCGACTGCATGGGATTCTTATTTCTCAATAAAGTTGAGTCAGTAATTCTCACTAATGTCAGCTATCCCACTCTTGACCTGGTCAAACCACACGTCGCACTGGATGTGATCCAATCGAGCACTTACAAGAACGAAACCTCCGTCAGTCAAGAGCACACTATTGAAAGCTCAAAGAAAATAACCAAATCCTCCTCATGGTCTACAAAAGAAAGCATCACAAACACATTCTCCGTGGGGGTGAAGGCTGGGATTCCAGATATCATAGAAGTGTCCGCAGGATACAGTCTTCAGAAGGGGATAGAAAACACTTACAGTAAAGAATATACGGTTGAAAGTACAGAAAAACAAACGTTTAAGATCGATGTTCCAGCGAAGAAGAAGGTGGATGTTCACATCACGATTGGCAGATGTAGTTTCGATCTCCCGTACACCGGCACAGTGAGGGTCTTGTGTGTGAATGGTGCACAGCTCAGCTATGAAACCAAAGGCCAATGCAAAGGTATCAGTTACACCAAAATAAAAGTTGACAGCAAAGAAAGTGATCTTTAATATCTAGATTGAAAAAAGATTTCTGCATTAACTTTAAGTTTAAATGTTAAATGCTGCTTTATCTTGACTTGAATAAATAATAAATCACCTGTATAATCACAAGAAATGCATTTAGGTCTGTGATCGACCTCTTTATGCAATAAGTTCAATGATATTTCGCTTTACTGTAAATGTGTTGTGTGGAAAGAAAACATTCAGTGTTATGAAGAGAATGTTTCAGTTCCCAACATAAATAAACCTTTTAACATCAGATGCTTTTGTTTCATTTTCTTGAGTGTTTTACAGAGACACAACTGGATTCTGAGCACTGAAATAAAACAATAAACCAAACACAACCATTCCTGGAAAAGGAACAAACACAACAATTCCTGGAAAGACATCAGGGTTGTTTAATATTGGGGCAAAAGACGAAGTAAGTTGTGAAGATGTGTGAAGATGAAGTCCAGCCTCATGAGCTTAATATAAAATGGAGTTCAGAAAACACAGTGGACCAACACCAGCAGATGACATGGCAGCCCAAATCATCACTGACTGTGGAAACTTTACACTGGACTTCAAGCAACATGGATTCTGTGCCTCTCCTGTTGTGGAATATTCTTATTCCTTAATCAAGGTGAGTCAATTTTGACAAACGCAATATACAGAGACATCAGGTACTTTGCAAAGTATTTTATTGTCATTTAATCTGCATCATAAGCAATGAGCATGGTGCAGAGCAAAGGCACCCTTTCCTTCTGCACCCAGAGTATATATATGATTACGTGAAACCCCCTCCCTTTGCCCCCTAGCCAGAATCCCGAGCTGGTTTCCGAGAAGTGATGCCCGTTATTCCAAACAGAACATCTTGGCATCTGCTCGAGGGCAAAGGCAGAGTGGTATGACGCGTATAGAGAAAAACATGATAACATAGAGAAGAAAACATAGATAGAAACTTCATAAACATATAGATAGACACATCAAGAAGCTAGACTAGAAAATTTCCATTACATTCCCCCCTTTTATCATATATGATAACCAAAATCTTTATACTATGAGCATGTAAGATGAGCAACGCCCTTTCTCTTACAGGTTTCATTCTTGTATCTAAACAGTTCTTAAAATCCCACTAGAATTGGTAACACCACCTGCTTCAGCCCCACTCCCCAACTTTAGCAATTCCACCACTTCAACAGGCTGTTCAGTCATATCATGAATGTAGAAACAACAACTGACCCTGAGCATTTTACACACACAACGCTTTTCTCTGCGGTGATCACATCTAAAACTAACCTACCCTGCAATCCTAATTCCCTACTTCCAAACTGTTCAATTCTGTACTTTTCTTACCACCTGGTTCTCTGCACTCTGTCTTTTCTTCGGCCTTGTTGGTGCTGTTTGCAACTGTCAACCGGGTTGTGACTTTGCAGGGTGACCCTTCAGCCTTTTCCGGTCCTCTAATCTCAGAGGACTGACTTTCCATGCCTGCTCGAGTCGCATACACCACCAACAACTGTCATTCACTCCAACCTCTTTCTTTTCTATCAGTGCCAATGTACATGCCTTATTGCCTTTGCATTGATATATTGCCATTCTCGTATCTACCTTCTAGCTCTGCTTCTCCTGCCTCCTTTACTGCCTGCTCTGCGGCCTGAAAATTCCTTGGCTGAAATTATATCTGAAGCTTCTGACCTGTGTCTTTCCCCCTCGTCCACCACACCAATACTGACCTGCTTAAACCTTCATCACTTGCTTATTCCCACTCTTATTGGGAAGTTCCTCCCGTTCCCTCATAATTAAGATTTTTCTGAGTTAGAGTTAAGTTTAAAACTTTCTCCTTTGCCTTTTTGTTTGGCCGTCCCAGGGGACATAATGGCCCACATTTTCAAATTTTGTTGCCTTATCCACAACATCAACTGAGGTACACGTACCTCTACACAAATACATATTTGTTCCCCAGTACCTAGCAGAATTTGGGTAACACTTTCCCTCCCCATAGCATTTTATTAAACTTGGAATAAAGTGTTGCACAAAAACAAAATTCTATAATCTCTAATTTCTCTGGGTTCGATGCATCCCCGACTGGAACAGTTGATTCCCTTTGTCAGCACGACCATTGCGAAGAGCCATTGTGGATGCCATTGTGATGGCCCTATGGTTGGAGTTGCCACTCCTTGGACACCTTTTTGCAGTGGGAGGCGTGTCTTTCCCATGACTTCCTGGAAGCTGCGTAATGATTTGTCAGCTCCATTTGCTACTGCTCTTTTGACCTGCACAAATATTTTGAGAGCAAAAACACAAAAACACATTGCCTTGTAACATCCCCCCTTTTGACGCGTGGTCTAGGCCATGCGTCAAAATCGCAAAAACAGGGAAACAATGTTTTGGCAAACAGGTGAGGCCATTTGGGCCCCCCCAAACATTGTCTGTGTATTTACATGAGCACTCCTTCCCGAATGCACGCTCAGCTGGTTCTGCAAAATGTTTGCATCTCTGCAAGAGAAAGAGTTTTGTTAGTGATTTCTGGAGACAATCTGTCTGTCTCTGATGTTGCTTGCTTTGCTGCAAGGTCAGCTCGTCGGCTTCCTGCAAAAATAGTTTCAGATACAAAAGTGTGTGTGTCAGAGTCACACACAACAATGGCAATTGGGAGAATAATGGCAGATAGCATATCAGCAACCGGTGTGATTAAGAATGTTTTTACCATCAGCTTTTAAAAAGTTTCTGTGTTTACACAGTGTGCCACAATCATGAGTTACACCAAATGCATTTCTACTCTCTGTGTGAATGTCTACATTTTTATTCTTTGATAATTTGCATGCGTGTGTGAGTGCAATGAGCTCTGCTGTCTGAGCAGAGAACTGGTCCCTAAAAATGATATCAATTGCTTCTTTGCTTTTGGACTTGCGATGTCTGTAATTGCAGACACGCTTTGCGGACAGCTGTCTGCCACGGTCAGTAATTTTGTGACCCAAAAAACGAACAAATTGTTTTGCCAGCTGGACTTGAGACATTTACTTTTTGTACTTTTCTCTCATCTTTTAAACTGGAAACAAAGGCCTGCGCACCGGTAAATTTGGACATGGCACAACTATGCCTTTTTTGAGAAACTCATTAAATATTGGCCTTATGCCATTGAGGTCTTCTGATTTGAGGCTTCTGTTTTGAGGGGGAATTGCTGTTTGCGTGGACGAAAATTACCCTTGGGCGTTATCACACAACAGGTTCACAGTTCCTAATCAACCAAACATAATATTTTCCTGTTATCAACAGTTGTACGGGCACCTTTACCAAAATTTCTTCATTAATCTTTTTTGTGTGTGAAAACACTTCAAGTCCCCTTGTTGCTGACAGACAGGCATGATTCTCACGATGGGCATGCAACAAATTTGAATATTGCACGTCGTCCCTTTTAACCCATTCTATGGCGTGCGCATATTTGTCAGCAAAACACCCACAGCTCCCCACACCATTGCAATCAACGTCATGAGGCTCTGTGAGGCAATACTTTCTACATCATACTTACGTAATTCAAAACTACATCGTACAGCTGTACGAGCGCTGCACTCGGGTCGTGTTGGTATCATGCTCAATCTGTCATCATACACTTTATGACTCTGCCCAGCCAATGAATCGGGCAGCAGTCAGACATGAGAAACCTGTGTTGAAATTTGACACTCCCCAACTCACATTGCACCCTTTTGACATAAATTATTTTACATTAGAGCCACTGGCATTTAGGGAAAACACAGCTAGTTTAGACTCTGGCAAATTTAAACACTTCTTGTGAATCACAGTAGGCTATTTGTTGCCCCTGAATCTATCAAAAATTCAAGCGGTTTGTTGCACACAAGCATTGTGCATTTTAGCAAAGTTCAGAAAGCGGTTTCATTCATCATGGAATGTGAGCTAAGCAGATCTTCATTGCATACAGTAGGAAAAAGCATTTCTTCATTGCATATGCTAAGGGAAATCATACTCACCACCCTCGGAATGATGCCTCACCTCCTCACTTCCATCTACCTTTTCTTTGACCCCATTGGTCTCAGAGGCTTCGGACAGTCGTTCCGCCAGTGCCCCGTTCTTCCACAATTGAAACATTTCTCTGGATCATAGGTGCTAGAGGGTTTAAAACCTCCTCTCCCTCGCCATCTTCCTATTCTTCCGTGTTCTCCTCCGATATTCATTAGAGCCATGTGGAGTTCTTTATCTTGGGTGTTTTTCTTCTGAAGCTCTTTCTTGCCTGTTTGTCTTTCGGCGTGTACAGCATGACGGATGATCTCGCTCATTCTCGCGCGATCTGGCTCGATGCATGATTTTTCCACTTTTCGTCTCAGCTCTTCTCTGAGGTTCCGCAGAAAAGCGGATCTGAGATGTCCTTCGAACGGACCAATGTCCGGTCCGTCTGCATCAGGTTGAAGTCCAGAATGTTCTTTAAATACTTCCTCCACAGGCCATTTACCCTGTAACTTTCTCAGGTCAGATGGTTTCAGTTTGACTTTCAACAGTCTCTCTAATTCTTTCATTGAGGGTGAGAATTCTTTGCAAAATGTCAAAAGTTCTTTGTCTGTCGGTGCTGGTTGCGCTCTTTCTTGCTTTTGACACACCACGGGCTGTGGTGGAGACGGCACTTGTGCTGGTGGAGACACTGGTGGGGGCACTGGAGCTGCCTCGATCGGGTTCAGATGTCGGTGAGGAGGGACACAATCATCCTCCGGTTGGTGTTTGTACTCAATCATAGATGGGGGTAAAGAAGACAGAGGGGTTAAATCATTATATTCAAGCAAAACAGGGTACAATGGAGTTTTCGGTGGTGGCAGTTCTTCAAATGCCATTTCTTTAAAAACATAGTCACGTCTATTTGCTTCCTTTTCCCATAATTCTAAACATTTACACGCTTCGTCATATTTTTCCCTTTCTTTTTTGGACATTTTAAATATGTCCTTTTTCCCCATGTGTTCTCTTATTTTCACTAATTTTGTGGTACTAAATGTACCGTTTTCTGGAAAGTTAGCTTTTTCTATTAAATAGGGTACACCTTGTAAACTTCCCGTTCCCCACCTTTTCCTCATTTCTCTGTATGTTGGTTTATCCATATCATTTCTTAGTAGTCCCCCAGACTGTTTAGAATCTCTCTCGATTCTGAGTAGTCTCCCCTCTTTAACCAGACTGTTTTAATCAGTCCCCCAGACTGTTTAGAATCTCTCGATTCTGAGTAGTCTCCCCTCTTTAACCAGACTGTTTTAATCAGTCCCCCAGACTGTTTAGCGCTAAGTAGTCTCCCCTTTCGTTCCAGACTGTTCAGAAATCTATCTGACTCACCACTTTTCCTTTTTGTGCCTTGCACTGAGTTCTTTTGGGATCACGTCAGCCTGGGGTCCGGAGTAGAGTTCTCTCGTCCCTGTATGGGGTTAGAGCTGGATTTGCTATGTCCAGGATGATCAGTCAACTCTAGTCCGTTCTCCGTCAGCCTTGTGATCCCATCCTCGTCGCCAAATTGTTGTGGAATTTTCTTATTCCTTAATCAAGGTGAGTCAATTTTGACAAACGCAATATACAGAGACATCAGGTACTTTGCAAAGTATTTTATTGTCATTTAATCTGCATCATAAGCAATGAGCATGGTGCAGAGCAAAGGCACCCTTTCCTTCTGCACCCAGAGTATATATATGATTACGTGAAACCCCCTCCCTTTGCCCCCTAGCCAGAATCCCGAGCTGGTTTCCGAGAAGTGATGCCCGTTATTCCAAACAGAACATCTTGGCATCTGCTCGAGGGCAAAGGCAGAGTGGTATGACGCGTATAGAGAAAAACATGATAACATAGAGAAGAAAACATAGATAGAAACTTCATAAACATATAGATAGACACATCAAGAAGCTAGACTAGAAAATTTCCATTACATTCCTCTCTTCCTCCAGACTCCGGGACCCAGATTTCCAAATGAAATGCAAATGTACTTTCATCTGAAAAGAGGACTTTGGTCCACTGTGTTTTCTGAAGTCCACGTTCACCGCAGCCATCTACCAGGACATTTCATCACTTCATGCTTCCTTCTGCTGACAAGCTTTATGGAGATGCTGATTTCATTTTCCAGCAGGACGTGCCAAAGGTACCAAAAGCTGCTTCAGTGACCAGTGGTGTTACTGCACTTGATTGGCCAGCAAACAGCCTGACCTGAACCCCACAGAGAATCTATGATGAGAGACACCAGACCTAACACTGGAGATGACCTGAAGGCTGCTATCAAAGCCACCTGGGCTTCCATCACACCTGAGCAGTGCCACAGACCGATTGTGTCCATGCCACGCCGCATTGATGCAGTCATTCATGCAAAAGGAGACCCAACCGAGTATTGAGTGCATAGAAATGCACATACTTTTCAGAAGCTTGACAATTCTGTTTAAAATATACTTTTTTTATTGATCTTATGTAATAATCTAATTCTCAGACACTGAATCTTGGGTTTTCATTATCTGTAAGCCATAATCATTAACATTTCAAGAAATAAAGGCTTGAAATATTTCACTCTGTGTAATGAATCTATATAATATATTGGTTTTACTTTCTGAAATGAGTGACAAAAAACATTGACCTTTTTCACGATATTCCAATGAATTGAGATGCACCTGTATATTTATAACTTCACCTTTACAGGAATCATTTGGAAATTTCCTTTTCAAAACTGAATTTACTTAATTACTTTATAGATAGAAACCAGCCAACAGTCTTTAGAGCGCACTTCAATGTTTTAACACTATAGCCTTTATTAAAGCAACATTCATTGTTTATCAAACCTTTCTTTAAAACATTCACGTTTAATTCAATTTAATTTGATTTATAAAGAGCTTTTCACAATGTGCATTGTTCCAAAGCAGCTTAACAGGAGAAAAACTGAAAAACACAGAGAAGGTCAAACACAGTACATGTGTTTAAAGAAGAGGCAAGATTATTCTAGTAAATAATATCTAATGTCAGCATCTCCTGGTGGTTTATTTAGCATATTCTGCATTAAGTGAATGTTTGGCTGGAAAGATGTGTCTTTAATCTAGATTTAAACTGGACGAGTGTGTCTGATCATCTGATAATATCAGCAAGTCTATTCCAGAGTTAAGGTGCTAGGTATGAGAAAGCTCGACCCCCTCTGATGGATTTAGTTATTCTAGGTGTTATCAAAAGTCTTAACTTTTAAGCATTGCTTGGAAATCCACTGCGTTTCATTACATTACAATGTCTAACGTCTGTCAGTACAGAATATACAGAGACATTACTGAGCCATAAACAAACAGTTTACAGATTGTCCTTCAGTAAACTCCGCCCTCAAGCAGCCGATCGATGATGTCATCATCACTTACTGCAGTAATGGAACATACTGATATATGGAAGAGAAATGTTAATAAATCTTAACCATTTTAAAATATTTAGTATAGTCTTCTGTAAGTAGATGTAAATAAACGTCACTGTAGATGTTATGGGCAGTTCTAAACACACATACATTTGACATTTAGGCATTTGGCAGACGCTTTTATCCAAAGCGAGTTACATTGCATTATCCTACACATTTATACACAGGTATCCTCAATCCCCTGAGATCAGACCCACAACCTTGCATTGTTAACGCAATGCTCTGAGCTACAGGAAAACATACATACACATCATTCATCTCACCTTTATACACAACTTTAATTGAACATATGAAGTTTTCAAATGAGACCTGGAGAAGGATTATATGATGGTGTGTCTGCTGTCTGGAATCAGAGATCAACTCTGGATGCATTCATACGTTGATCTCTTCCTCCGTTTCAGTGAAGGTGTACAGCGCCCTCTTGTGTCTGAAAGATGAAGATCTGTGATGCTCCTCTTTTACCGATCCTCCTCTTCCTCCTCCAAAGTGATGCGCCAGCACGTCTGCAGCCTCCTGAAACCTCTGAGGTTCAATCCTGACCTCCTCTCTGACCGGACACATGTTCAGCTGTTCATCTTCATCTTCATCATCCTGTGGAGAGACGGATGAACTCTCCTCCTCCTCCTCCGTATCCCAGTCCTTACTGCTGCTGAAGAGACGTCTGGAGCTGTCAATCAAAGCCAGAACCTCAGTCATGAGGGAGGGCCCGAGGTCCACGGTGAAGGAGGTGAGAGAATCAGATCGTGTCAGTGTCATGTCGCTGTTCTCAGGCAGTGAACTCCGTCTGTAGTCTGAACACAAACTTCCAGACGCTTCTCTGAAGTTCTGATCCATCCGAGAGAAACGAGGCAGTGTGACAAATCCAGAGTCCAGAAGACCTGCAGAACATCAGATATCTGAATACAACTGATCTCTGGTCAGTCTCAATATTACATAGTAAAACTATAATGAATAATATAAAGACTAAAGTAATATTCAAACTGAGTTGTAATTGTGCATTGATAAAAATAAACATGTTGCTTTCCTGTAATATTTCAAGGGATTTAAAAGAAAATGTCCTATCCAAGACACAAAGTCATAAATATATCATATAATCCATCAACGTGCTTCTTTATGAAACAAGTGTGATGTTCAATGTCCAGCAGGTGGCGGTGTGTGTGTGTTTATATACATTCACTGCCCTCATGTATTGAGTGTGCCTGTGTGTGTGTGTTTATTTTGCTTGTGTATTCAATGTGCTTTCATGTATTTCATCACAAGAGAAAATCCAGAAGACGTCAAACAGACAGTCCAATGAAAGCATCAGGGCACCACACACACGTGAGTACCTTTGTTGACATGGTGATTCTTTTTAATTGTTACTTCACAAGATCACGAGATGTTTAAGGCCATAGCAATAATTTATTATTTGTAAAAGTGTCTTTTGTGGGAGAAAATTATGGTTTCTTGTAGCCCGATACATCAACACTGTTAGCTCATTTTCATAATGATCCCACTCTTGGTTATTTACACCTATAACCGTGATATGATAAATGCTGCGTGTTCATAGTATTTGAGCTTAAAATGGTCACCTCTGTTACCGTCACCACTGTTACCTATGAAGATATGTAAAAGAATGGACCGATGTGTTTGTGTGTTCACAATAAACGCAAAAACATACAGAATCTGTATTCTGTCGCTAATAAGCCAAATAAATGTTTCATTGGTTGTTTTGTTCTTTAAACGTATCATAAAACGTTTGCGTAAGCAGCGCAAACCTTATGGGTTTACCTTAACGTACACTCAGAATATTCCACTTTCTGGAACAGAGGATTGTTCAAAACAAATAAAAATGAAATATGAAGAACAGTATTTTTGGTCTTACTGTAAGAGAGGAGCGAGTCGGCAGGTGAGCTGATGGAGGTCGACAGTAGCGGCCTCTTCAGGCCTCCGTTGGAAGCGTCCAGGTTCAGCTGAGGCAGTGAGATGGCGTTTTTAATGATGGGAGAGACGGAGGGTGGAGGTGAGGAGAGGTCACGTGACCCTCCTCTCAGTCGGGCCGGAGGATTCTTCCGTACGTGTCGTAGCGTTCGTGACAGAAAGCGCGTGGGCCTTGACCCGGAGGGTGAATCTGGTTCTTCATCGTTCGCTGGACCTCCGTGGCTGCTGAGAAATGAGGTGTCGCCAAAAACATCTCCGCCGCGGCCGACGTGCATCGTGTGCCGGAAGTCCCCCAGGGGCGGACTGATCATGTCCACGGAAAGGTCGCTTTTAAACCGCCGTCTGCTCTGAGACGTGGACACCAGTCCTTTAATCCCCGGCAGTTTTCCCAAACTCATACTGATACAGTGACTTTCAATAACACATCCAGAATATCGATGAACAAGAGAGAAATCTGTTTTAAATGTGATGTGGTCTGTGAGTTTCTCAGGAAATATCTGATGAAATCCAATTCAACAAATCACAAAATATGAAGTCTCGGTTTAATAGCATATTCTAGAGAATTATTTATAATTCTCAGATCGAATCAGTTTGGCCTTTCTCACTGAAGAACATTAAGACAAAGTGTTTCAGGTATAAGACACGACCGCTAGTTCTCTTTATAAACTCCATCCATCACACATCTATTAAAAAACGATTTATCCTGACCGTTTATAAATAACCTGATAAAGACGTCTAATAGGATTCACCAGGAGTTAACACACCTCTTCACGCACAGACTCACTAAACTCTGACTGACAGAAACACACACACATCAAAGATATCGTTTGAAATGTTTTCTTCAAATCATATTTTCCACCCAATGTCTTTGACAGCAGACGTCGAATGCTTTAGGGATGTGAAGTTCTGTCAGATCAATTTGAGTTGAGATGATCCGTCTGTCCTTCAGTGAATGTGTGATGTTCATCTGACCTCTGATCTTGTGTTTGTACACCGAGACCACCGCAGACCCCAAACAAACCCACATGAGAATAATCCCGCTGCGTCTCGCTGCCTTTGACCGGCTGAGATTATGTGGATTATTCTCTCTTCACTGGAGCGTCTCGTTCCATTTACTGAAGTCGTCTGTCAGTCTGTGTTTTATTTACACGACACGCGTTCTGAGAAAGACACAAGAAAACAGACTAAAGTGATTTTATTCAATAATACGAGTCGTGTCACACAAATGAATCACTTTATGATAATCAAATTAAACCCAAATGTATGTCAAACTGCTGTCTAATATCAAAGAGATTGCATTTACATTTACATTGAGTCATTTAGCAGACGCTTTTATCCAAAGCGACTAACAGAGAGTTCAGGGAGCAATTCAATTCAATTCAGTTTTATTTATATAGCGTGTTTCACAATTTGCATTGTTCCAAAGCAGCTTTACAGGGGAAAATAAGAAAAAGAAAGGGATAAGCGATCTGTCATAAAAGAGCAATAGTACATTAGGTGCTAAAATTGAAATGAGAAAGTTCTCCATTAGCATTATATGCACAATAAATGACGTCATCAAAATAAAGAAATACAGACACTCCACGTGACTAAATCATGTTATTATAAGAGGTTCATCTTTGACATTATAACAGTTTGATAACATTAAAACACTGCAGTACTCACTTTAGTAAATGAAGTATATTACAGTATTCAGGGCACTTTCTGTAGTAAACACTGAAGCCTAATGTCATATCTCAAGGAATATTGATACAGTTTACAAAAGTATTTTATAATGTGGGCAGTGATTAAAATAATAAACATAACACACGTCAATGAAATAATAAAGCGTCTCAAACATGTCAAATCTTTCCTTTTATTCTAAGACATTTTCTCTTCTTACCGTAAAAACGCAGATCAGCGTCACATATTCCGCACGCGCTGTCTGAAGTCTGTGTGTGCGCGCAGCCGTGGGACGGGCACGAGCCCGGTGGGGCGGGAAACGTAACGGGTGCACGCGCGGGCGTCTGTGACCGGAGCAACATGAACACGTTCAGAAATAAAGTTTTTATAAGAAAATAAGTTTATTTTCTTATAAAGAAGCTGAATATAAAAACACGCGTGTTACACGTTTATTTCAATGAACTGCGTTTTCCCCTCTTATACACTTATTCTGTAAAATACACATTTGAGGTTTTTCTCATGAGCGCAAAAGATCAATAAATCGACATAAAACACGTTTTACCTCAAGTTTTATTATATTATCAGATTGGGGTGAAGTGACAGCAGTTTTGGTGTTTGTGTTGTTGGTCAGAGATGGTGAAGTTGGACTGGATTATTCACTCTCAGATATAAAATAACATCATATTAATAACACTGAATGACTTATGCATTGATGTCTTGATGGATGATGATGTGTTTGGTTCTTGACTGCAGGGTTTGTTTGAATCATTTTCTCCTACGGGTGATTCAGGAGCAGTTCTTGAATCTAAAGTGACATGTTTGCACCCATAACAAGTTTACAAAGAGAGTGTTGTATATGACACAGATATTTCCAGAAACATCTCTCTCAGATCGGCGGCGACGGGTGTCAGGACAACCAGAACAAGAATCTGGATTTCAACGAGCTTTAAGACTCCAGAGAATTCTGAGACTTGAATGAAGAGAAACTACAGTTAACACTCACAGAACTGAACATCACCCTCAAGCTGTTCCAGACCTGCATGAAGAAAGATATTATGAAGAAGGTCCAGACTGATATTTGGGGCATACAAGAATACAAGCTCAATTTGTTGTTCTGTTAAACTCAACAGAAGAGATTTTGAAGAATTTGGGAAAACAAACAGTTCTGGTGAACCTTTGACGATCATTTTTGACTTTCCCAGACATCTGACATTCTTTGTGTTCAACACAGCAAATCTTTTTAATAAAGGTTTGAAACTACTCGATGATGAGTAATTCATGACAGAATTTCTATTTTCCCTTTAATGTCGGCTTTGAAATCGTCTATTGTCTGGATGAACACAAGCAGTCGTTCTTCAGCAGGACAAAGCTGTGATTGTGTGTTTGTATTGATCAGAGATGGAGATCATGACCGCTGGACACTTCTGCCCTCCGGCACATTCCACCCACTGCTACACACACAGACACACTGTTGAACTCACGAGAGACAGACAGACGAGAGAGAGAGTCAGACAGACAGATGGAGGAGTTGACAGAACTGTTGCTGTCAGAACAACATCAAATTGCTGTGGAGACAACAACATCCTACATTGATGTCACAAAACATAAACACAACAACAGAAACTATACTTTCACTTTTGATGTACTTCTCAGAAAAATGTAGTCGTAAACTAGTCAGTCCCAACTAGGACACCTAAAGCCTACTAGTACTTATGTCATGCAGTATATACTTGACTTTGCCTAAGTATCCTTAATAAAGTGAACTTGTAGTGTAGGGCACATACAGTAAAATACACAACACACCACAACAAAGCTGACAACAGCAGACACAGGTTGTTGAAGGCGTAACAGCTGTGTGTGTGTCAGTGTAACGTCAGATTGATGACTCCGATGACTCCAACAGACTTGTGTGTTGAATGTGCACAGCGTCCTCTAGAGGAAGAAATCCACACACACACACACACAGTGTGAGTCAAGACACAGGTCACAAACACACCCACAGTCTGACCAAACCCACCGGACGCTTGTTTAATTATTAACACCAGCCGACACAACAATCACCTGACGCTCAACATTTAAACAGTTATTCATTAATGTGTCATTTCTCAACAGAGATAAGACGAGAGAGAGAGAGAGAGAGAGAGAGAGAGAGAGAGGTGTACAGTGTGTAGTGATCAGGAGGATTTATTGTAGGTGCGAGCGTCTCAAGTCAAGTCTTTCTCTTCAGTTTGTTCAGGATCTCTTCGGTTGTTCTGGATCATGAGTGGTGAGACATTTTACTCTTTCATTTCATTTATTTCTGATACATACACATAGACATCACTTATGACCAACATAGAAAAGCTTTTCTACGTCATTTACACAAAGCTTTCATTATTTTCATCTACAGTATATAGTGTGTTGTGAATATTGTGTGTTAGAACATTCTTATTAATATCAGTAATGTGTCTGTGTGACTGTGGTGTCTCATCTTTGTGTAAGTGTAATGTGTTGATGATAGATTTTGATTGTATGGGATTCCTTCAGCATGAAACATTCATTCAGAGAGATTCCAGCATGTGTTTGGACCTGTCTGTTGTTCTCTGATAGAGCGACACCGACCCCTCACCCTCATGTTCATGTTCTTCTCTGACTACATCATCATCTCCATAATGCTGTTCACCCAACTAACATTTTTACTTACTTAGCTTTGCCCCGGACTTACAGAGTTTAGTTACAAATCCTAAACATACTTTTTCAAGTTGTCTGTACTAAACAAAAAATGTAGTTAATTCAACTCAAAGTAGCTTATTTGAGCAAATTTAGCTAAATAAATAAAAACACATATTTTCAATAAAAGGACTTTATTGTAAAGTGTTGCCCTTAAATTAAAAGAAAAATGTATTTTTGTTTTGTTATACAACATACTTTAAAGAAGTTAAATACCTCAGAGAAGTTAAATAATATCATTATTTAGTATTGAATGAAAACAGTTTACAACATACAAGTATTGTACTTTTCCTTAACCTGGTATCAGTGGCTCGAATTTGTGAAGAAATCAGGTGTCAGCAGAAGTTGTAGCTCCACTGAAAGATGGACCTTTCATTGGAAAATAGAGATGTCTGAAGTTGAATCCTATGAAGAAAAAAAACATCTTAAAAACAGTGTACCCAAGAGATAAACGCAATTTGGAGCCCTGCACCTCGGTTCCACTAGTAGGGATACAGCTACCTCCACTGGGCATGTGCACTTCAATAGAAAATTTTTTTTGTTACGCTTGAAACAGTTGATTCATATTTTGTTATTATTGTAAGGTTATGTTTAGAGTTGGTGTAGGTGTAGCGTTAGATTATGTCATTTATTGTAACTATATGGCGAGATTTTGCATCACTTCCGGCTGTAGCTGTATCTCTTCTAGCAACAACTGTATAACTACAGCAAAAATGTTTACAGTGTGTGAGATGCGCGGTGGACACCATACCACACAAACTGGAAATCACATGGAAAAGACACCTTTTTCTAAAGTGTTGCGACATCGCGTCACTCCTACACCACACAGTGCAAGAGTGAACTAACGTTAAGATCCTTATTTCGCTAAAGGCAGGTCGATGGGGTCTATGCACCGGAATAAACCCCAAAGCAGTTTCCAGTCAGCAGGGCCGCTGCTAGCCATTTTGGTGCCCTAAGCATAATTCCATTATGATGCCCCCCCCCCCTTAAAGGTGCAAACTTTTCTTCAGTAAACAGAATAGTAAAACAAAAAACTATCAATGTTTAACAGTAAAATCTCAATTCAGATTGCAAGCTGCACCGAAATTAAAGTTACTCGCCCCGCTCGACACGGGCTTTGAACTGACGTCGGTCCGGATGGGAGACGAGCGCTCTAACGAGATTGGTAATGAGGTTTACACATTCCACAGGTCTTCACTAGCTGGCCTCCATTACACAAGTTCGACGTGCATTACGATCAATTGTTACGAACAATTTAATTTGATTAAACATGGACTTACCTGCAAGTGATGCACGGGCATCATCTCGCAGTTTCTTCTTCTTTTTTTTTTCTCTGATCCTGACTCCTGCTGTCTTTTCGGGGCCATTTCCAAATAAGTTGCCTAGACTACCGTCTGTCAAACTGCGTCAGGCGCACGCGCAATCAACCGGCACTGCCGCGCGGACCGTACATGGGCGGTGGTGTGGATGGGGTGATATGGGATTGTTCGGCCGTTATTTTTTACATATACATGGCTAAAATATGCCTGCCTAATTATTTTTCTATAGCCTAATGAAATAATATTAGATTAAAATTCATCAGGCTATTTTTGGTGCCCCCTCAGCACTTGGTGCTCAACGCACAGTGCGTGATGCGCGTGGTGGGAGCGGCGGCGCTGGCAGTCAGGAGACTTAAATCAGAGAGAAACAGGAAAATAGTATTTAGTTGAATCTGTACATTGCAGCACACAGCTTGTAGAATATGACTTAAAGTAACAGATAAATATTGTACTTAAGTATCAAAAGTACTTTTTATATTAAATCTGAGCATTTCAGTTAAATTACACACAAGAAAAGTTTAAGCAAACATTGTCGATAGAAAATAGTGCTTACAGAAGTTTACTGAGCTTGAAGTCTGAAGTAGTTTTATCTTGAACAACATGTTGCCAAATTGCTAAACAATCAATATACAAGTTCAGAAACCACATCTTTATAACTTGACTTTATAACTTAAAACCTTGTAAAAGGAAAGTTCCCTCCCACCCCCAATATTATCCCTATAAGAGAACAACATGCAACAAAATCAGAACAAATCTGTCTGTCCTTTACTTCTTTCTTTCCTTGCATTTCCCTTACAGGATCGCCAACTTGTCTATTTCAGTTCTCTTTCCATGCTTTTATTTTGTAGTAACGAACTTTCTTAGAGGAAATGTATCAGAGTAAAAGTTTACATTTTGTTCAGGAGATTTAGTGAGTAAAAGTCTGCAGACATATAAAGACTCAGTGCTGTACTTCAGTGTTTTTACTGCGTTACATTACAACACTGGTGTGTGTACAGTGGTACAGTGGTAACTGTGTTGTGTGTGTGTGTGTGTGTACAGGTAACTGTGTTGTGTGTGTGTACAGATGAATGTCTGTGTGTGTGTGTGTGTGCGTGCGTGTGTGTGTGTGTGTGTGTGTGTGTGTGTGTACAGGTAACTGTGTTGTGTGTGTGTTGTGTGTGTGTGTGTGTGTGTGTGTGTGTGTGTGTGTGTGTGTGTACAGGTGAATGTGTGTGTGTGGGTGTACAGGTAACTGTGTTGTGTGTGTGTACAGGTAATTGTGTTGTGTGTGTGTAAAGGTGAATGTGTGATGTGTGTGTGTACAGGTGAATGTGTGTTGTGTGTGTGTACAGGTAACTGTGTTGTGTGTGTAGTGTGTTGTGTGTGTGTGTGTGTGTACAGGTAACTGTGTTGTGTGTGTGTACAGGTGAATGTGTGTGTGTGGGTGTACAGGTAACTGTGTTGTGTGTGTGTACAGGTAATTGTGTTGTGTGTGTGTAAAGGTGAATGTGTGATGTGTGTGTGTACAGGTGAATGTGTGTGTGTACAGGTAACTGTGTTGTGTGTGTGTACAGGTGAATGTGTGTTGTGTGTGTGTACAGGTAACTGTGTTGTGTGTGTGTAAAGGTGAATGTGTGTTGTGTGTGTGTACAGGTGAATGTGTGTGTGTGTGTGTACAGGTAACTGTGTTGTGTGTGTTTACAGGTGAATGTGTGTTGTGTGTGTGTACAGGTGAATGTCCGCTGGGAGACGAGAGTCTGGACGAGTCAGAGGAGGAGAAGTATGAGGAGCTGTGGGAGCGAGTGGAAGGAGTCCGACACAAACTCACTCGCCTGTTGAACCCGGCCAAACTCACCCCGTACCTGCGTCAGTGTAAAGTCATCGATGAGCAAGATGAGGACGAGGTGCTGAACTCAAGTCAGTTTCCACTGAGAATCAGTAAAGCTGGTGAGAACACACAATCCAACTCACACTCGCACGCACACACACACACACACACACACGTCATCATTACAATAGCTAAATTCATTTCATGGTATAACAAATGAAGCACAACTCTGTAAGCGGTCATGGGAAATGTACAAACATGTCAGTTAATGTGTTCTTGTTATTTTAAAGTGATTTGATTGGCTGTTGTGTGCTTGCTGAAGGTCGTTTATTGGACATTCTGAGGGGGCGTGGCCAGCGGGGTTTACAGGCCTTCATGGAGTCACTGGAGTTCTACCATCCTGAACAATACACACAACTCACAGGACAACAACCCACACAACGCTGCTCCATCATGCTGGGTGTGTGTGTGTCTGTGTGTGTGTATGCATGAGTGTGTGTGTGTGCACGTGTGTGTGTGTCAGAGTGTGTGAGCATGCTTCAGTGTGTGTGAGTATGCTTCAGAGTGTGTGAGTATGCTTCAGTGTGTGTGTGTGTGTGTGTGTGTGTCTGTGTGTGTGTATGCATGAGTGTGTGTGCACGTGTGTGTGTGTGTCAGAGTGTGTGAGCATGCTTCAGTGTGTGTGAGTATGCTTCAGAGTGTGTGAGTATGCTTCAGTGTGTGTGTGTCAGAGTGTGTGAGTATGCTTCAGTGTGTGTGTGTCAGAGTGTGTGAGTATGCTTCAGTGTGTGTGTGTCAGAGTGTGTGAGTATGCTTCAGTGTGTGTGTGTCAGAGTGTGTGAGTATGCTTCAGTGTGTGTGTGTCAGAGTGTGTGAGTATGCTTCAGTGTGTGTGTGTGTGTCAGAGTGTGTGAGTATGCTTCAGTGTGTGTGTGTCAGAGTGTGTGAGTATGCTTCAGAGTGTGTGAGTATGCTTCAGTGTGTGTGAGTATGCTTCAGTGTGTGTGTGTGTGTGTGTATGCATGAGTGTGTGTGCACGTGTGTGTGTGTCAGAGTGTGTGAGTATGCATGAGTGTGTGTGCACGTGTGTGTGTGTGTCAGAGTGTGTGAGTATGCTTCAGAGTGTGTGTGTCAGAGTGTGTGAGTATGCTTCAGTGTGTGTGTGCACGTGTGTGTGAGTATGCATGAGTGTGTGTACGTGTGTGTGTGTGTGTCAGAGTGTGTGAGTATGCTTGAGTGTGTGTCAGAGTGTGTGTGTGTGTGTGTCAGAGTGTGTGAGTATGCTTCAGTGTGTGTGTGCACGTGTGTGTGAGTATGCTTCAGTGTGTGTGTGCACGTGTGTGTGAGTATGCATGAGTGTGTGTACGTGTGTGTGTGTGTGTCAGAGTGTGTGAGTATGCTTCAGAGTGTGTGTGTCAGAGTGTGTGAGTATGCTTCAGTGTGTGTGTGTCAGAGTGTGTGAGTATGCTTCAGTGTGTGTGTGCACGTGTGTGTGAGTATGCATGAGTGTGTGTGTACGTGTGTTTGTGTCAGAGTGTGTGAGTATGCTTCAGTGTGTGTGTGTCAGAGTGTGTGAGTATGCTTCAGTGTGTGTGTGCACGTGTGTGTGAGTATGCATGAGTGTGTGTGTGTCAGAGTGTGTGTCAGAGTGTGTGAGTATGCTTCAGTGTGTGTGTGTCAGAGTGTGTGAGTATGCTTCAGTGTGTGTGTGTCAGAGTGTGTGAGTATGCTTCAGTGTGTGTGTGTCAGAGTGTGTTAGTATGCTTCAGTGTGTGTGTGCACGTGTGTGTGAGTATGCTTCAGTGTGTGTGTGTCAGAGTGTGTGAGTATGCTTCAGTGTGTGTGTGCACGTGTGTGTGAGTATGCATGAGTGTGTGTGTGTCAGAGTGTGTGTCAGAGTGTGTGAGTATGCTTCAGTGTGTGTGTGTCAGAGTGTGTGAGTATGCTTCAGTGTGTGTGTGTCAGAGTGTGTGAGTATGCTTCAGTGTGTGTGTGTCAGAGTGTGTTAGTATGCTTCAGTGTGTGTGTGCACGTGTGTGTGAGTATGCTTCAGTGTGTGTGTGTCAGAGTGTGTGAGTATGCTTCAGTGTGTGTGTGTCAGAGTGTGTTAGTATGCTTCAGTGTGTGTGTGCACGTGTGTGTGAGTATGCATGAGTGTGTGTGTACGTGTGTTTGTGTCAGAGTGTGTTAGTATGCTTCAGTGTGTGTGTGCACGTGTGTGTGAGTATGCATGAGTGTGTGTGTACGTGTGTGTGTGTCAGAGTGTGTGAGTATGCTTCAGTGTGTGTGTGTGTGTCAGAGTGTGTGAGTATGCTTCAGTGTGTGTGTGTGTCAGAGTGTGTGAGTATGCTTCAGTGTGTGTGTGTCAGAGTGTGTGAGTATGCTTCAGTGTGTGTGTGTCAGAGTGTGTGAGTATGCTTCAGTGTGTGTGTGTCAGAGTGTGTTAGTATGCTTCAGTGTGTGTGTGCACGTGTGTGTGAGTATGCATGAGTGTGTGTGTACATGTGTTTGTGTCAGAGTGTGTGAGTATGCTTCAGTGTGTGTGTGTCAGAGTGTGTGAGTATGCTTCAGTGTGTGTGTGCACGTGTGTGTGAGTATGCATGAGTGTGTGTGTGTCAGAGTGTGTGTCAGAGTGTGTGAGTATGCTTCAGTGTGTGTGTGTCAGAGTGTGTGAGTATGCTTCAGTGTGTGTGTGTCAGAGTGTGTGAGTATGCTTCAGTGTGTGTGTGTGTCAGAGTGTGTGAGTATGCTTCAGTGTGTGTGTGTCAGAGTGTGTGAGTATGCTTCAGTGTGTGTGTGTCAGAGTGTGTGAGTATGCTTCAGTGTGTGTGTGCACGTGTGTGTGAGTATGCATGAGTGTGTGTACACGTGTGTGTGTGTCAGAGTGTGTGTCAGAGTGTGTGAGTATGCTTCAGTGTGTGTGTGTCAGAGTGTGTGAGTATGCTTCAGTGTGTGTGTGTCAGAGTGTGTGAGTATGCTTCAGTGTGTGTGTGTCAGAGTGTGTGAGTATGCTTCAGTGTGTGTGTGCACGTGTGTGTGAGTATGCATGAGTGTGTGTACGTGTGTGTGTGTGTGTCAGAGTGTGTGAGTATGCTTCAGTGTGTGTGTGTCAGAGTGTGTAAGTATGCTTCAGTGTGTGTGTGTCAGAGTGTGTGAGTATGCTTCAGTGTGTGTGTGTGTCAGAGTGTGTGAGTATGCTTCAGTGTGTGTGTGTCAGAGTGTGTGAGTATGCATGAGTGTGTGTGTGTCAGAGTGTGTGTCAGAGTGTGTGAGTATGCTTCAGTGTGTGTGTGTCAGAGTGTGTGAGTATGCTTCAGTGTGTGTGTGTCAGAGTGTGTGAGTATGCTTCAGTGTGTGTGTGTCAGAGTGTGTGAGTATGCTTCAGTGTGTGTGTGTCAGAGTGTGTGAGTATGCTTCAGTGTGTGTGTGCACGTGTGTGTGAGTATGCATGAGTGTGTGTGTGTCAGAGTGTGTGTCAGAGTGTGTGAGTATGCTTCAGTGTGTGTGTGCACGTGTGTGTGAGTATGCATGAGTGTGTGTACACGTGTGTGTGTTTCAGAGTGTGTGTCAGAGTGTGTGAGTATGCTTGAGTGTGTGTGTGTCAGAGTGTTTTGTTAAGTGTAAAAGCTTTAAATCAGTTTGTTGTTTTGTTATATTGTGTGTTTGTGTGTTGTAGATGAGGAGGGTCCGGAGGGTTTGACTCAGTTTCTTCTGGTTGAGGTGCGTAAGTTGCGTGAGCAGTTGCGTATGAGTCGTTTGTGTGAGCGGCGTTTCTCTCAGCGCTGCCGTGTGGCCGAGGAGGAGCGAAGCCGAGCTGAACGCAAAGCACAAGAGCTACGACAGGACAGAATACAACTGGAGAGGTGAACACACACATATACACACAAAGACTTTAAAGGATCAGTTAAAGTGAACAATAAAGTCAATTATAGTGTGTGTGTGTGTGTGTGTGTGTCAGGTTGAGGCAGGATTGTGAGTCTGGTAGTCGTGAGTTGGGTTTACTGAAGGAGAGACTTCTGGATCAGACGGTGAAATACTCACGAGTGTTAGAGGAACAACGCAGATCTGCTGCTCGTGAGAGAGAGCTGCTCACTGAGGTAACACACGCACACACATACACATCATACACACACATAACACACAAAAACACACATGTACACACATCATACACACACATACAATCCAAGCACACACATAACACACAAAAACACACATGTACACACATCATACACACACATACAATCCAAGCACACACATAACACACAAAAACACACATGTACACACATCATACACACAAATACAATCCAAGCACATACATAACACACAAAAACACACATGTACACACATCATACACACACATACAATCCAAGCACACACATAACACACAAAAACACACATGTACACACATCATACACACAAATACAATCCAAGCACATACATAACACACAAAAACACACATGTACACACATCATACACACACATACAATCCAAGCACATACATAACACACAAAAACACACATGTACACACATCATACACACACATACAATCCAAGCACACACATAACACACAAAAACACACATGTACACACATCATACACACACATACAATCCAAGCACATACATAACACACAAAAACACACATGTACACACATCATACACACACATACAATCCAAGCACACACATAACACACAAAAACACACATGTACACACATCATACACACAAATACAATCCAAGCACACACATAACACACAAAAACACACATGTACACACATCATACACACACATACAATCCAAGCACACACATAACACACAAAAACACACATGTACACACATCATACACACACATACAATCCAAGCACACACATAACACACAAAAACACACACATACACACATCATACACTAAGTACAGCTGCTTTGTAACAATGAAAATTGTAAAAAGCGCTATATAAATAAATCTAACTTGACTTGACTTGACTAATTTATAAACATACACACACACAAACAAATACATTTCACATTTACATTTACATTTATTCATTTGGCAGACGCTTTTATCCAAATCGACTTACAAGTAGTTTTTTTTACAGTGTCACATTACTGCAGAGCAATCAGGGGTAAGATGTCTTGATCAAAGGCCCTTCAGTCATGACCTGCTGGCACTGAGATAAGAACCTTCTGATCACTAACCCAACGCTCTAACCATTAGACCACAGCTGACCCACAGCTGATTTCATGCACACAAACATACATCAAAAGCGCACACCCACATTATACACTAATTTACAAGAACAAGCAAACACACACACACACAGGGTCTGTATGTTCATCTCATTGTGGGAGTGTCCATGTGATGTCACTGTCAGGTAGAACAGCTTAGGAGGAGACTGCAGGAGGTGGAGAAACCAAAAGATGTTGACTCCGCCCCCTCCCTGACCCATCAGGTGTGTGGCCACACCCCGTCAGTGCTGGAGGACAAACCCCAACCCCCTGAGAGAAACAGAGGGTGTGTCTCTGGAAATCAGGTCAGAATCACATGACACATGGCAGACGCTCGTCACCGGCGTGTTTCCTCTGATTGTGTGACAAATCCAGGTCCCTACGGGAAAACAGATTATTAAACGTACAGAACAATATTTTTTGAAAATCTAAAAATGCAAAAAGTTTTCTGTGATCTTAAGGTTTGTGTGTGTGTGTGTGTGTGTGTGTGTGTGTGTGTGTGTGTGCGTGCGTACGTACGTGTGTAGGCTCTGTTGGATATTCTACAGCAGGATCGGAGAGAAGCCACTGAGCAGAGACAGGAGTTGTGCTGTACCATCGCTAGGCTGCAGGGGGATCTGGACACCTCTGAGGCGCAGAGAGAAAAGGTGTGTGTGTGTGTGTGTGTGTGTATGTGTATGTGTGCGTGCATTACACATATTGTTGTGTACTGAAGTTATGCAGAAAAATGTGACTCGCATGAAGAATCAAAGTGAATCACAGTTCAATTGCATCTCACACAGTCATTTTGTGTGTGTGTGTGTGTGCGCGCCTGTGTGTTTATGCGCGTGTGTGTAGTTGGCGTCTCAATGTGAGCAGATGCATCTGAGGGTCAGGACTCTACAGTTGGATTGGGAGACAGAACAGAGACGATGTGTTTCCTACTTCAACCAGATCATGGAGCTGGAGAGAGAGAGAGACCAGGTCACACACACACACATGCCTGCAGATACACCTCTGTATAGTGGAGGCACAATCTTTATGATTCTATGTCTTGTGTTTGTCAGGCTCTGCGCAGTCGTGACAGTCTGCAGCTGGAGTTCACAGACTGCCTGCTGGATAAGAACCGTCTGCGCAAACGTATCGCAGAGCTGGAGAGCAGTCTAGAGCAGCTGCAGAGAGAGACGGAGAGAAATCAAGAGAAGAGAGAGCAGAGCGCCACCTGTCTGACCTGTGTATGTCTGCAGCATCTCTCTCTCTCTTCATGAGTCTATCTACACTTCATCTGACGGTGTGTGTGTGTGTGTGTGTGTGCGCAGTCTAACATGTCCATGTTCAGTGAGGATCAGTGTTTTGGGCCCTGCTGTTCTGGAGATCTCAGCCCCAGTTTACACACACGTGGAGCTCACTGGAAGGTTACAACACACAACATGCACACACAACTCTTAATATCCTTTCTGTGTGTGTGTGCGTGTGTGTGTGTGTGTGTGTTCTCAGTGTATTCTTGTGTTTTTACAGACACCCTCTGGAGCTCAAATCAGTGAACAGTCTGAGGGTGAGTGTGTGTGTGTGTGTGTGTGATGTTTAGTGTGTGTTTGATGTTTACTGTGTGTGTGATGTGATTGTGTGATCATTTATGATGTTGTGTATTTCATCGCAGACACTTGCTGTTCAAATTCACCGGTGAGTCTCACACAACTACAAAAAATAGGAAATCATTTAAAATGATGTTTTGTAAGAATTGTGTTTTAAATATCAGTATGTGTGTGTTTGTGTAGGAGTGTAACACAGAGAAGGACATCAACAGACTGTCCACATTTCCATTTCCACCCTGTAAGAACTCTATCAACCGCAGAGTAAACATGGAGTATGACACACATCAGACATTACACACATATTAGATAATAATAATGATCAGAATAAAATATTATGAAGTTTATTGATGTTGTTTGTTTTATTAAAGCTATAAAGTGTTGTGATTATATTAACTGTGTGTATGATGTGTGTCTCACTGCTGTTGTTCATTTACAGATTTGATTTGACTTCTCTGGGGAGTGATGACAACGAGCCCAATGCAGGTGTCTGTCTCTCCGTTCATCTCTTCAGATGGTTGTTTTGTTATTATTTACAGAGCATTTGTGTGTATTTGTGCTGTAGAAGACTTAGATTTGGGTCTGTGGAGTTCGTGGGGTTCTCTGCCATCTCAGCCCTTTCCTCCTGATCTGAGCAGTGTGACTCCGCCCACCCCCATCAAACCATCATCATCACTGGGGTGCGAGTGTGCTTTTAGTCAAATATCTCTCTGTGTTTGGGTTATCACGTCCCTCAAATCACACCACATCAATAAACCTCTCATTTGTTTCTCAGATTGTCTCCTGTACCTGTATTGTCTTCCTCGCCCAGAAGCGTCAGTCTGGCTGATGACATCACTATCGTGGGGGGCAACCGGACGGGTGTATTTGTACAGAGTGTGAAGGGGGGCTCATGTGCGGAGCGGTGCGGTCTGAGAGAGGGCAGTGAGTTACTGGAGGTAAGATAGAGTCTCCATCACCCATGAACTCCACTGACAAACATGACATCACACGTGTGTTTGTGTGTGTGTCAGCTGGATCAGGTGCTGTGTGCAGGGGGTCGTGTTCTTCTTCATCAGTGCACCGCTGAAGTGGCTCATTTCTCTCTGCGGTGGTGGACAGAACCGGACTCACTGAAACACTCGCACAACCAACAGAGTGAGTCACACAATACAACACACACACACACACACACACACTACTTTTTTAAATATTAAGGGGAAAATAGCAGATAATCATTTGTTTCTGAAAGACCTGATGCTATATGTGTATAATGAAGGTATTCCCTCTCTGTGTCAGAATATTCAGATTTAAGTGCTGAACTCTCGTCTCCTGATTTCACTGGTGCTGATTCCTTTTATGTGCGTGTAAACCTTGACCTCTGTTCCCACGGCGACCCCCCGTGTCTCAGTGTTCACTGTGATGACGTGCTGCACGTCATTGACACACGTTACAACGGCAAATATCAGTGGCGCTGCATCCGTGTGGACAAACACACAGCCAAAGCACTGCAGAGCGGAGCCGTGCCCAACTACAACAGGTACACAACACACACACACACACGTATATACACACAACACACACACAGCCAAAGCACTGCAGAGCGGAGCCGTGCCAAACTACAACAGGTACAAAACACACACACACACACACACGTATATACACACAACACACACACAGCCAAAGCACTGCAGAGCGGAGCCGTGCCCAACTACAACAGGTACACAACACACACACACACACACGTATATACACACAACACACACACAGCCAAAGCACTGCAGAGCGGAGCCGTGCCCAACTACAACAGGTACACAACACACACACACACACACACGTATATACACACAACACACACACAGCCAAAGCACTGCAGAGCGGAGCCGTGCCCAACTACAACAGGTACACAACACACACACACACACGTATATACACACAACACACACACAGCCAAAGCACTGCAGAGCGGAGCCGTGCCCAACTACAACAGGTACACAACACACACACACACGTTTATACACACAACACACACACAGCCAATTCACTGCAGAGCGGAGCCGTGCCCAACTACAACAGGTACACAACACACACACACACACACGTATATACACACAACACACACACAGCCAAAGCACTGCAGAGCGGAGCCGTGCCCAACTACAACAGGTACACAACACACACACACACGTATATACACACAACACACACACAGCCAAAGCACTGCAGAGCGGAGCCGTGCCCAACTACAACAGGTACACAACACACACACACACGTTTATACACACAACACACACACAGCCAATTCACTGCAGAGCGGAGCCGTGCCCAACTACAACAGGTACACAACACACACACACACGTATATACACACAACACACACACAGCCAAAGCACTGCAGAGCGGAGCCGTGCCCAACTACAACAGGTACACAACACACACACACACACGTTTATACACACAACACACACACAGCCAATTCACTGCAGAGCGGAGCCGTGCCCAACTACAACAGGTACACAACACACACACACACACACACACACACGTATATACACACAACACACACACAGCCAAAGCACTGCAGAGCGGAGCCGTGCCCAACTACAACAGGTACACAACACACACACACACGTATATACACACAACACACACACAGCCAAAGCACTGCAGAGCGGAGCCGTGCCCAACTACAACAGGTACACAACACACACACACACGTATATACACACAACACACACACAGCCAAAGCACTGCAGAGCTGAGCCGTGCCCAACTACAACAGGTACACAACACACACACACACACACGTATATACACACAACACACACACAGCCAAAGCACTGCAGAGCGGAGCCGTGCCCAACTACAACAGGTACACAACACACACACACACGTATATACACACAACACACACACAGCCAAAGCACTGCAGAGCGGAGCCGTGCCCAACTACAACAGGTACACAACACACACACACACGTATATACACACAACACACACACAGCCAAAGCACTGCAGAGCGGAGCCGTGCCCAACTACAACAGGTACACAACACACACACACACATATATACACACAACACACACACAGCCAAAGCACTGCAGAGCGGAGCCGTGCCCAACTACAACAGGTACACAACACACACACACACGTATATACACACAACACACACACAGCCAAAGCACTGCAGAGCGGAGCCGTGCCCAACTACAACAGGTACACAACACACACACACACGTATATACACACAACACACACACAGCCAAAGCACTGCAGAGCGGAGCCGTGCCCAACTACAACAGGTACACAACACACACACACACATATATACACACAACACACACACAGCCAAAGCACTGCAGAGCGGAGCCGTGCCCAACTACAACAGGTACACAACACACACACACACACGTATATACACACAACACACACACAGCCAAAGCACTGCAGAGCGGAGCCGTGCCCAACTACAACAGGTACACAACACACACACACACACACACGTATATACACACAACACACACACAGCCAAAGCACTGCAGAGCGGAGCCGTGCCCAACTACAACAGGTACACAACACACACACACACACACGTATATACACACAACACACACACAGCCAAAGCACTGCAGAGCGGAGCCGTGCCCAACTACAACAGGTACACAACACACACACACACGTATATACACACAACACACACACAGCCAAAGCACTGCAGAGCTGAGCCGTGCCCAACTACAACAGGTACACAACACACACACACACGTATATACACACAACACACACACAGCCAAAGCACTGCAGAGCTGAGCCGTGCCCAACTACAACAGGTACACAACACACACACACACGTATATACACACAACACACACACAGCCAAAGCACTGCAGAGCGGAGCCGTGCCCAACTACAACAGGTACACAACACACACACACACGTATATACACACAACACACACACAGCCAAAGCACTGCAGAGCTGAGCCGTGCCCAACTACAACAGGTACACAACACACACACACACGTATATACACACAACACACACACAGCCAAAGCACTGCAGAGCGGAGCCGTGCCCAACTACAACAGGTACACAACACACACACACACGTATATACACACAACACACACACAGCCAAAGCACTGCAGAGCGGAGCCGTGCCCAACTACAACAGGTACACAACACACACACACACGTATATACACACAACACACACACAGCCAAAGCACTGCAGAGCGGAGCCGTGCCCAACTACAACAGGTACACAACACACACACACACACGTATATACACACAACACACACACAGCCAAAGCACTGCAGAGCGGAGCCGTGCCCAACTACAACAGGTACACAACACACACACACACGTATATACACACAACACACACACAGCCAAAGCACTGCAGAGCGGAGCCGTGCCCAACTACAACAGGTACACAACACACACACACACGTATATACACACAACACACACACAGCCAAAGCACTGCAGAGCTGAGCCGTGCCCAACTACAACAGGTACACAACACACACACACACGTATATACACACAACACACACACAGCCAAAGCACTGCAGAGCGGAGCCGTGCCCAACTACAACAGGTACACAACACACACACACACACGTATATACACACAACACACACACAGCCAAAGCACTGCAGAGCGGAGCCGTGCCCAACTACAACAGGTACACAACACACACACACACACGTATATACACACAACACACACACAGCCAAAGCACTGCAGAGCGGAGCCGTGCCCAACTACAACAGGTACACAACACACACACACACGTATATACACACAACACACACACAGCCAAAGCACTGCAGAGCGGAGCCGTGCCCAACTACAACAGGTACACAACACACACACACACACACGTATATACACACAACACACACACAGCCAAAGCACTGCAGAGCGGAGCCGTGCCCAACTACAACAGGTACACAACACACACACACACGTATATACACACAACACACACACAGCCAAAGCACTGCAGAGCGGAGCCGTGCCCAACTACAACAGGTACACAACACACACACACACACACGTATATACACACAACACACACACAGCCAAAGCACTGCAGAGCGGAGCCGTGCCCAACTACAACAGGTACACAACACACACACACACACACACGTATATACACACAACACACACACAGCCAAAGCACTGCAGAGCGGAGCCGTGCCCAACTACAACAGGTACACACACACACACACACACGTATATACACACAACACACACACAGCCAAAGCACTGCAGAGCGGAGCCGTGCCCAACTACAACAGGTACACAACACACACACACACGTATATACACACAACACACACACAGCCAAAGCACTGCAGAGCTGAGCCGTGCCCAACTACAACAGGTACACAACACACACACACACGTATATACACACAACACACACACAGCCAAAGCACTGCAGAGCGGAGCCGTGCCCAACTACAACAGGTACACAACACACACACACACGTATATACACACAACACACACACAGCCAAAGCACTGCAGAGCGGAGCCGTGCCCAACTTCAACAGGTACACAACACACATATATCCAGACACATTGTGTTAAATGTCATGTGTCAGTGTGTGTTTGTTGTCTCTCAGGGCTCAGCAGTTGTTGTTAGTGAGACTCCGTACGATGGCGCTGGAACAGAACCAGTGCAGGAGGATGGTGATTATCACTCACTCTTTATCTCGTCTCATCTCTCAAACACACTCTTTAACGTTGATTATTGTGTCTGTGTGTAGTTCTCCAAGAAAACTCCCGAGCGTGTTCGTCTGATTAAAGCGGTCGCATCCAACTTTCGTGCTATTGGCTCATCCGCTCCAGTGCTCTACACACTCAGTAACCGTAAGCTCCTCCCACTTTTACATTTAACCAATCAGACAGATTGTGTGTAGCGTGTGTATTTGTGTGTATGTCAGGTCACGAGGAGCAGTTGATTCCCTACAGTCTGGTTCAGATGATTCACGTGTCCAGCAAGCGTCCGGTGATTTTCTCTCCGTCCGTTCTGTCCCGGGGGATCATCGAGAGACTCCTGCAGCCGGCAGAATCCGGTCTGGACTTTGACACCTGTCAACCGGGTATGACTCCGCCCACTGCTTTAATCACTCTTTAAATGATTCACATATTGCACCAAACGTAAATGTGATCATTAAGGAATTAAAGAAAAGCTGAATGTTGTGTGCAGAGCCGCTGGAGGGATGTGTGCGTGAGGACCGAAGCGTGTTCCTCTTAAACTCTTCAGATCAACCCATGGGAATCAAACTACAGAGTGTTCAAGAGGTTATTGACCAGGTAAACACAGACACACACACTCACACAATGAGACACTGAGTTGTGTTGATCCTCATGTGTGTGTTCAGGAGAAACACTGTCTGCTCCCGCTGGCCGTGAGCTGTGTAGACAATCTACTGAAGCAAAGCATCTATCCCATCATCATCTACATCAAACCCAAAGATAAGAAAGGCAGAAAGTTCAGGTGTGTCTCAACTGAATCTCATCTCATTCATTCAGTCCTGGACGAACAAGGTCAAAATGCAAACCAATCAAACTCTGAACGGGTCTTTTCTCTGTTTCAGGAAGTTGTTGTCGGGCTGCAGGGAGGAGGAGGTGATGCAGTCGTGTCAGATGGAGGAGCTGCAGTTAGAGACTCTTCCTCAGATGTTCTGTACGGTTGAGCCGAACACATGGACGAGCACTGAAGATCTTCTGGCTGTCCTCCGCAGCACAATCCTGGTCCAGCAGAGATCTGTGGTGTGGCTGGAGCAGGAGCGCATCCAGCAGACCTGAACATCATCTTTCATTATCGAGGGATGCTTAAAAACAGATCGGTTACTGATTATAGAGGGTTTAACAAACGTTAGTTTTCTGACCCCAACTGAACTTCCGGTACAGATTCACAAACACTGGAGCGCCTCTATATGATCTCTGATAACAAGCAAAAGAAACCGAGAAGAAGCGTCACTGGGCTAAACTTTTCTAATTTAGACTTGCGATACCAAGCTCAACCGCTAGATATCAATGTACCGGACGGTTTCTTTAAATCGACACTCCACCCAAAAATGAAAATTGTAAAATACTAAACATGTTTTAGTATGAAACGGTCTATATAACTCTTTTATTATGTTAAACCTCTTGTATGTTTTATATATGTGACATTTTGTATATCAAGCAAGTGCAGATCTTATATCGGCATACAGTTACAGTATTGAACCCGACCTCAGATGTCCACAAACACAACTGTGTCATTTATTCCCTTCATGTGTTTGTAAAGCTGTATGTGAGTCTTTCTTCAATACAACACAAGAGAAGATATTTTGAAGAATGTTCATAACTAAACTCCATTGATATGAATTGTATGTACACAAAACCACCGAGACATTTCTCAAAATATCTTCTCTTGCTAAAAGACTTACACACCGGTTTACAAACACATGAAGGGAATAAATGATGACACAACATTTCAGGACATGTTTCTGTCTGCGTCACGTGTTCATGACAGACTGAAATAGCCTTGTTATTGATAACTGTGATTATAAAAACAAATGTGATTCATTTTTCAATGAAATTATAACTCAATAAACACTTTAAAATCACATTGACTTCATGATTAAGTTTATTTTATTGAATGCTTTAAATGTAGTATGTTTATTTCTCTGGACAGCACGTGTGGACGGGTTTAATTGCAAAATGTAAAAATATTGTGAAACAGTGAGACATTTTAGTCTTCACCAGTAATAAAATGAATGTTCAATAAATAAAAATAAAAAAACAGCGTTAAAACAACAGAAGTCTAGCCCAGAGAACTTAGTCGCTCTCGCGATACTTTAATGTCATGTGCCGGTCGATCTGCGCTTGCGTTCGCTCGCGGCTCCTCGTGTGACGCTCACAGTGACGTCAGTGCGCACTGCGCAGCTGCAGGCAGGCCGAAGCGACGGGTGAGCAAAACAAACCTCAAACATTTACAAACACACACTCGATATTTTACACATCACAACACAAACACGGACACGCGTGGACACATCACCGTGTTGCGTTCACGTCGAACTGTTCGCTTTGATCCTCTCTATCTGCGCTGAAGTTTTCTTTGAATGTTTTTAGCTGTTTGCTATCGACACAGACTCGTGCAGTAAATATATAACAGTTTATATACGCCGAGCTCACGATGAAATCATTTAAACAACACGACTTCATACGATACGTGTGCTGATAAACCTTCATGTCTGCGTGTGTTTCATGTTTAACTGTAAATGCGCCATCATTAGCATGTTAGCTTGATAAGTTTATGTGGAGAGATGAATAACGCCGAATGCAGAAATACTGTAGTACACTTGCGTGATATTATAGTGTTTTCAACATAAGTATAGTGAATATTTTAGTGTGCTATAACATGTGAGACATGAAAAACACAACAATCGCACATTAATTGATGCTATTTAATGCTAATATACCATCATGCTATCGGAGTAGCATGTTAATAACATGATGCATGAACGTGAACTATAGTATTTCGTTCCCTCTCACATCACTTTACATAATAATGAAATCATTATTTTCAAAACATTCTCAGTTCTCTCGTTTAGCATAAAAACCCCAACAGTGAACATCAGGACCTTTATTGTATATGAAATAAAAGCAAAATAATTCAACTTGATGGGTTTATTTAAAGCTTATTCCCTCCACACATCACTCACATCCACTCTTGTAAATGTGATCACGTGATTCAGATGAAGTGATGTTTTTCTTTCCTGTATCTCAGTGGTAAGAGCGTTGTGTGCAGATATCTGTGTATAAATGTAAAGGATAATGCAATGTAAGTCGCGTCTGCTAAATGTCTCAATGTGAATGTGTGACAGAAACAGGACGGGAGCAGCAGTTCATGGAAGACCGTCACTGTAAGACAGAAGACAGCGCTCATCAGGAGGTAAAACCATGACATCAATAAACAAACACGTCGTGTGGAAATGTATCATTGTGTTCAATGTGCCGTTCTTTGGATGTTTTTGAAGCTTTGATGATGATGTTTGTGTGTTTAACAATGGATGTTCATGTTTCTTGTTTCAAAAAACACTTTTTATTTCAAGTCTATTGTTCACCTCTTTTCACAAAACGACCGGTTTGTATAAAGTCCCGACTTCCGAAACGCTCTGATTGGTAAAGCTGACCCAGTCTGTAGTGATCCGCGCTTAGTGTGTTTGTCTGAAGATGTCCCACCCACAGCATATCAGTGAGCTTCCTCTTCTCAGGCTGTTGCGATTGGTCGGTCCCACTCTCCGTGCACGTGTATTCATAAGCTTTGGCTTTTAGCAATAAACAGTAACAATGGCGTCAGCTTCACTTTATCAGTTAAAAACATGCGGATCGATCGAAGAGTAACGGAGGTCTGCTAGTTAATGAGCAAACGTCAATCTTTGTAAGAGATCACAGTTTTTCCTACTATGGCGAGGGAAATGACAGCGGCCCGAATGGCGTCAGACCGGTTATATTATTAAACATTAATAACAGAAGTGTTAGTTTTGCCTTTTTATATTGAACACGAGTTGGATAATAAAACAAGCAGATTGACCAGGAGACACGTGCAAGCAGGACTTCAGAGGACGTTCACAGAAGTGTTTTAGAGACACACACACACACTATAAGTGTGTTACACAGAACAGCTTTCACAGCCGATGTTAAATTCACAGACTGTTGATGATCTGAATGTGTGGAGCTGAATTATTATTACCAGCTGTAAGACTGTGATGAAAGTGAAGGTAGTTTAGCGCATAGCTCAGTCAAAACGCACTTTTTTTGTCGTATTTCTTTGGGCGGAGGTTATTAAAAGCACTCGGAATTGTGACATCATGTACCCGCAAAGAAAAGGGCTGTAGTCTGTTACAGGATGCTGATTGACATTCTCAAATCCCCATTTTAGAGACAAACTGCAGATTAACAAACAGTCAGTGTTCTGATGAAGAGATGACCAGGACATATATAGAATATTGTCAAAGGTTTTTTCTTGATGTTTCAGAGTTAAAGCCAAAATATGGAATAATTTTGTTGTGAAATATCTCAAAATCACTAGCACGTTGTGATATAATTCATGCAGTTGTGTACTTACATGATCTCAAATGATCCCAAGAATGTGAAATCCAGAGAAATTCCTATTTAAAATCATGTCCCGTCCCGTGTCTACCTTGTGTTTGTCTTAATATCTGCTGCTCTGCATGAACCTCAGTTTCCGGTTGTCGAAAAAAACAGCATCTGGGACACAGGGATCTGATGTTCTGTTATTATGGATGGTTATTATGTTTTAAACATATTAAACTGTGTAGCATTACGCTACCAAATCAATTGACAAAGTCCAATGTCATTCGCAGGCTGACGTAGAATAACATTCCACGTTTCTTGCAAGCTAATTCTTTACGATGACATCAAATATAATTCATTCATTACGTCGTCCGTGAACATGATGGGCGATCTCCATACGCCTCTGGATGGTGAAAACCACATGTTCCATAATTTCACATTTACATTATTTACATTTACACAACGTCATTTAGCTTCACCTTTTGTTGTTGTTTCGAAAGTGCACCATCTATCAGTCCAAATGTACATATTGTGGCTTTAAACCCGTAGACAAACATTTATATTGAACAATTAATTTCAGAACAATGTGTGCTTTGTAAAGTGAAGTCAGCAGACCTGTGATAGTTTCAACTGTTTATGTTTTTTGTAATATTTAATTTTAACTAAAATATTCTTTTCTTTTAACAGGGCACTAAAGACAGTACTAAAGGTAAGTGCGTTACACACACACATACATATATATGTTTTTTTCAGGAGTCATCACATCAATAATCTTTCAGAAATGCAAGTTTGAGGTTTTGTGGAAATTCAGTTCAGTCAGTTAAATGCACAAGATGACATTCACATCTTATAAGTAGAGTTGCAGAAATCACTGAAAGAATGTTTAAATTGTCTAATAATCAATCGTTTTTAAAATGATTAAAAAAGGACTGTAATTCTTGGTCAATTTGAGGCAGACCTGGTGAATCAGATTTAAAAAAACTTAATAGCGACTCCAAACCTTTGAATTGTTCTTGATGTCCTCTGTCGATGTGTCTTCTTCTTTAAATTAGGATCTTTATCCACCTCATCTCTCACCTGTACTTCATCACGGTCTGATTCTACCCAAACACTCTCCCCCTGTCCTGCTGTCGGGGGTTCATCTGACCCCCCTGAGGGAGGGAACAATGCAAAGTGGACCACTGTGGCCAACGGACAGCCCCCCTCCGCGGTGTCCCAGCGCTACATGCCCCGTGAGGTGCCACCGCGCTTCCGCAACCAGCAGGAACCAAAAGTGCTACTGAAGAGGGGTCAGCCGCCACTGTCCTGCATGCTGCTGGGGGGTGGACAGGGAGGGGACGTCACGCCCTCTCCTAATGCAAACACAGCTGACACCTCGGGTGAGTCTGTGGAGTGAATCATGGTGAATAAACGTTGAGTGTCCTGTACGCATGTTTGTGTTCTTCCTGATTCCTGATGTAGCGTTTGATCTCTTTCAGATGCTTCTGTTTCTCTTCACTCATCATCTGACGCCTCTGTCACTCCAACTTATGCAAATTACTCATGGGGGAAAGGCTCAGGAGGCCAATCTTCCGCTCAGGGAATGGACAAGATTGTAGTAGACGCCGCTGATTCAGAGAAATGGCCGAGTGTTGAGGTTTCTGCAGCACAGGTCTACAGTTCCTCCTGGAATAGAGATCAGAGAGGACTGGGATTGGATGGTTCTTCTTCTCTCTGTGAATATTCAGACACCAGTGCAGTAGAGGGTTTATCCTCACCGGCTCAGAATAAAGAACCGGATCAGTCCGTCGATTCCAAGGTGCCATCTGCTGGAGATGAAGACGGCTCTCGAAACATGAACCCTTCATCCTGGACGGCCGACCCTGATGTAGGACCCTTATCCATCACTGCCTCTGAGGAACCTCCTCCCACACCCTTGAGTACGGCTGGTGCGCCAAACCAGATGCTCGGTAACAAAGAGTGGGAGCTTAAAGCTGGACCAAATGGCGACAGCAAAGAGGGTGGAGTCAACGGTGCGGAACCTGCAGGAGAGAAGCACGGAGGTTCTGGTGGTCAGGAGATGAGGGGGTCAAATGAACACACATCTACAGGATGGACGTCAGACTCTGTTAGGGCGTCAGGAGAGGACGTGAGAGACGGCTCAAGGGTGATTGCAGCTCGTTTACAAGACTCCGTGTTCGCAAACAATTCCGTGAAAACAAGAGATGACAATCAGAAGAGTGTTCGTGATTGGGATGGTGTGGAGGGAGAATCAGCCCGTGGTGACGGAACACATAGTCAGACTGATCACGCTGAAGAGACCCTGCAGACGATGATCAGTCGCAGTAACCTCGACCCCAAGGTTCTGTGTAACACAGGATGGGGTAAGACCCAGATCAAACAGAGCGTGGCATGGAATCTGGAGCTAGACAGTGAGAACGTGTGTAAGGAGGGATGGAAGAGTCCAGGTGATGCTCCTCTTTCCAGATCCAAACACCAGAAGCAGGAAGGACCGGAGGTCAGTCAGGTTCAGGGGTGGGGAGCTGAAGAGGGGAATGAGAAGACGGCAGTGAAAAGGGACGGTTGGGGCACGCGTGGAGAGGCTAGGACTGGCGGGTGGGGAGAAGCTCAGGACGATGACAGTTCGTGCAAGAGAGAACGCGTGGGGTGGGATCAGAGCAGCAGACGTGAGCGGGCACAGACCAAACCTCTGCCTGAAGCTGGTGGAGACTGTAAGAATCAGGCTGAGGGTTTATGGGGCAGCTCTGAAGAGACGGGTGGGTGGAGAGGTGAGAAACAGCTTCCGTCCCAGATACCAAACAAACAAACAACACTTACAACCCAAAACCAACAGCAGCCGCAACCACAGATGGTGGGACATCCAAAGACCTCACAGGACAGAGGTCATCCAGAGAGTCAGAACAAAGGGTCTGGATGGACGTCTGGCCCCATCCCTCAGATATCTTCAGCTGCAGAGTCGAGCGGCTGGGACGAACCCTCGCCTCAGTCCATCAGCCGGAAGATTGAGATCGACGATGGCACATCTGCATGGGGCGATCCGTCACGTTACAGCAGAAACAACGTCAATCTGTGGGATAAGAACAGCTCAAAGACCCAACAGCAGAGCTGTCAGTCATCCGGACGACAAGCGGCAGCTCCGTCTAAGAACCCCAGTAAGATGATGTCAATCTATGATATATTCTAAGGTCTTATCTTATGCAACTGCTTATTATCGTTTGTTCACTTCTAGCTCCTTCAACATGGGGACACAGCGGTGGTCCCTCAGATGAGTCTGTGGACAGTGGCACATGTACGTGGGGGAAATCATTGGATACCACATCTAACTGGGAGGAGTCAGAGGAGACAGGAGGAGGAGGAGGAGGAGGGTGGGGAACGTCGCGTTCTCATCCGAACCAGTCTGGTAAGATCCGGTCCTGATACACACGCTCACGTTCTCCTGGCAGGATCTTGTTGTTTTTATCAAGTGTTAAAATGAAAGAACTTTTATGGATACTATTTATTCTTCACTGTATATCATTTTTATTGTTTGCTTTGTAAGTGTAGTTACTGTATATAATTACCTTTGCTTGTAAAGTTTGATTGTATATGGAAAACGTTTATGCCGGAAACACACCAAGCCGATGATCGGACGTTTGGCAATGTCAGGAGGATTTTAAGCGTTGGTTGGTTTGGTTTTTTTGGTGTTCTGCACTGTCACCTGTAGTCAGACACTGTCATGTGTTTTTTGGCCGATTCTGCATTCCTCAGAGTCCTCAGATTTGCTCTTCATGAACACATGAGAACAAAAACAGAACTGCTGAATCCAAACGCAGAATTATGCACGCCTTCACCCATTTAGTGCGGTTTCTCCTTATATGTATCTTCTGACAAGAAATAGAGCAATATCTGAAAATAGTTCTATGGTGTCTGCTTGGTGCCTCTCAGCCTTTAGTCGGAGGATCATGGCATTACTAAAACAAATAAATAAATAGATAAACATGCTCGGATGTCACATGGATGTCTGCACAGACAGATGTCACATCATATCCTTCCTTAAAAGTGTGTGATTTTGCTCTTTAGGTCCAAAGTCTATGCAAGAGAGTTGGGGTGATGAAGGTCCAGTCACATCGCGTCACTCCAGCTGGGAGGAGGAGGATGGTGGCACTGGTGTGTGGGGTAACAGGGGGTCTCAAAGCAACATGTCCTCATATAACCCTGGGAGCTGGGGGCAGAGTCACGGGGGCAGACGACATAACACACGGGTATGTTTGTGTCTACAGGAAACATTCTCGACTCCAAATTAGCTCTGATGATATCTGTTCACATGTGCAGCCTTTATCCATGTTGTATATTCGGGTCTGTGGTTTGTTTACAGAGTCCTCCTAAAGGTAACAGTGGTGACTCATGGTCTACTCCTGTGACTCGACCGTTCTCAAACATGAACATCATGGTAATATTGTCTTTCTAAAACCCTCATTTCACTAAACAAAGGTTTCACTGCTGATCAAACTCACGTCTGATTGCGTTTCGTCCTTGTTAGGATGAAGACTCCAGCAGCGTGAGTCAGGACAGACACGACAGGAGAGGAATGAATGATGGAGAAATGCGGAGAGGAGGCAGAGCTGGAGCATCGTTCCGCTCGCAGAACTCCAAAGACATCACACCTGGAGAGAGTGGACCGTACATGGACAAGGTACCAGGATGAGCCCTGACTCTATTCTCAGTGACTTCATTAGAATGTGTGACATCAGTCATCGGTCTGGGTCGGCCTGCATCACAGATGAATAAAGAGAAACTCTCTTGTAAAGTTAGGGCTGTGATGATATATTTAGCGATTCACACTCATGATACCAGTCTAGGTCGATTCTGCAATCACAAGGCTTGGATTCTGTGTTTTATTCACAGCGCTTCCGTGAGCTGCTACGGCTCTTTGATCAGTAGGATCAGAAATCACTACCAGATTAAGTCATTTATAACGTGCATTTGAAAAAGCAACACTCGCCAACCACCATCATTATAAATATAGTCTTAGTATCATGAAAAGGTTTGAAGAACAGCGATAGAATATGACCATTGGAACTGCGGCCGTTTCTCAGCATGCGTTCTTGTGTCCTCATGTTCTCGCTCTTCGTCATCAAAAACTCAAAGTTCGTTCCAATAATCAAGAAGAGAGAACGCATGAAAGTACCCAGTTGTGTTCTCGATATCACCGATATATTCTGCTAATGTAACTCTGATTGTGTGTTGTTTTGTAGGTTGGGGGTCATGCTGCTTTCGGCAGTGGTGGGATTTCTCAGTTGAGGGGGATGCATCAGGCTGGTGTTCACCCCTTCAATCGTTCTCCTGTCATACGGCCACAAGTGCCTCAGTTTCTTCCTCCTCCGGTGTGTTTTAAAACGTTCATTAATGTTTTTGTATTAGCTCACAATGGGTTCTGATTCCTCTTCCTCTTGTGTGTTGTGCTAAAGGTTGCTGGGCCGATGCTAAAGCCAATGGCTCCCCCTGGTGGGGGTATGTTCCCGCCCCAGCTCTCTCCTCAGCACATGGCCATGCTCGGTGGTGTTCATCCTCACATGCAGCAGTTTCAACTAGTATGTGTGAATAGAAATACATTTCACATCATGAAATCATGTTCACATGCTGTTGTCTTAATATTTGTGCGTCTCTTTCTCTCTCAGGCTTGTCAACTTCTACTTCAACAACAGCAGCAGCAGCAGCAGCAACAGTTTCTGAATCAGAGGAAGTTTCCTGTTCCTCCAAGACAGCAGCCTGACCCGCAGCAGGTACATCACACAAAACAAACCTCACAGCGCAGCGCCCTCTAGAGCATCGCCTGAATTACACATTTATCACCTGTGTTGTTTGTTTGTCTGTAGTTGGCACGTATAATGGCTCTTCTGCAGCAGCAGCAGCAGGGAGGAAAACTCCCATCATCCCCCATGGGAGGACCTGTGCCCAAACACCCAGAGACCCCGCCCCTCCATCACCTGAACAGACCGCTGGACACACCCCTGCACGCTGTCATGGGTGGATCTGACCTGCACAACAAACCATCTCCTGCTTACACTGGTCAGGATCATTCAACTCTGAAGAGCTCCATAATCTTCTCTACACACATCAAGACCAATAGAAATGCTTTTAAATGAATATTTCTCAGGTTTTGCTGGTGGCTCTGATCTGGACTCTCTGATTGGTGGAATGAAGGATGGAGGAGGGGCTCAGTCTCGGTTTAAGTGGATGATGGATGGAAACAGTTTGACACCTTCACCACCGGAGGTCACACTTCACAATGGTGAGATTCCTCACATGTGTGCAATTAAACACTGAATGAGTTCTGTGCTGTTTTAACAGATGAGTGTCTTCATTCAGGTCCAGTGAAGCTGGGCGGTGGACCCTCGTACCCTCAGTATGATGTGTTGGGTGGCAACTGGCACAGATCAGCGGCTGGTAAAGTGGACACGTCGCCTGTCAACCCCACCTGGCCTCCAGGTAGATCAGTTTATTATTTGAGCTGATCTGATGACCCAAGAAATGATTTAATGTCGTTTTTGATGAGTGAATCAGGATTCTTGTAAAACGATTAAAATCAGATGGAAAGTCTAAAAAGAATCCTCGTCAGTCAGGATGTGACGTTAAGTGTAAAGTTACCGTTGATTCTGTATGTTGCACAATGTTCTGTTTCCTCTATTTGAGTTGAATTGCATGTGATATTCCTCATGTGTCTTTTGATTCAAGCATCTGCTAAACGAACAATGTGAGATCTGAGTGTGGAACTGTCAAACGTCTTCTGTGTTGTATTTCTGAGTATAAGTGCATCAAGCAGACATGTCACACAGCTCTAGTGTTTGAGTCTCATGTAAATGTGTCTATTCACAGAGTTTCAGCCGGGTGTCCCGTGGAAGGGCGTTCAGAGTCCTGAGCCCAATCCTTACATGACATCAGCAGGAATGATGGGATCATCTGTGCTCAGTGATTCAGAACATCAGCTCCTGCAAGATAACACAGGTACACACACAGACACACATGCACACGCACACAGACACACAGAGACTAAAACATGCGCACACAGACACACGCATACTAAACTATGAACACACAAACATAGACACACGCAGACACAAACACGCATGCACACGCACACAGACACACACAGAGACTAAAACATGCGCACACAGACACACGCATACTAAACTATGAACACACAAACATAGACACACGCAGACACAATCATGCACACATACGTATAAGCAAGCACGCATACGCAAACATGCATACACAGACATGCGCACACAAACGCAGACACACACACACAAACACACAATGCATGCATACACAAGCAAGCACACACAAACATATGCACATGCAGACGCACACATATGCAAACACGCACACACAGACACACACAAACATAGACACACGCAATCACAACATGCAGACACACACATATGCAAACAAGCACACACAGACATGCATAGACAAACACAGACACAGACACAAACATGCACACGCACTCAAACATGCACACACACAGACACAAACATAGACACATGCAGATGCACACACAAACACACAGACACACACACACACGTTCTGTTTTTCTGCTGATGGACTGTGAGAGAATAAGCGTGTGTGATGTTTCAGGGTCAAACTCTCTGAACACCCGTTTGCCTTCACCTGGTGCCTGGCCGTACAGTACCTCAGACCCGTCACACATTGCACACACATCAGGTAACACACACACGTCACTAAAGACGTCTCATAGACTCTCACTGATTTCAGACCAGTTGAATGATATATTCCAACCTTGAAACCAGTAAATCCTCAATTGCCGTGAGGAGCATCATCATCAGACATTGAGCTCTCACAGCCAGGTGTGTGTGTTGTGTTTGATGTGTTGCGTTGTCGTGTTTGCAGTTAAATCCTCAGAGCTCAAGTCTAGTTGGCCTCCTGAGCCCATTGGACACGGCAAATCATGGAGGACCAATCGGAACACTTCTCACCAGCCCCGCCCCCCTCCGGGTCTCACCAGTCAGAAGCAGTCGTGGTCAGGGGAGGGGCCACAGATGCCCAGGGGGTGGGGCGGAGAGACGGGCAGTCAGGAGTCGCCCTTTAAACCCGGTAAAAACAACAAACACTGTCTGCAGTATACAAGAACAACAGAAACACGTGTGTGTGTGTGTGTCTCATACAGACTGTGTGTGTGTTCAGAGTGGAGCGACGGCGGAGCAGGAAAGTCCTGGCTGTTACTGCGCAACCTCACGCCACAGGTACACACACCAACACAAGTGTACACGAGTGTGATGAAACATACAATGGTTTTAATCACATCATGTTTGCAGATTGACGGCTCCACGCTGAAGACGATCTGTCTACAACACGGCCCTCTTCTGACCTTTCACCTCGGCCTGACACCGGGCACTGCTCTGATTCGCTACAGCAGCCCTCATGAAGCCGCCAATGCTCAGAGCGCCCTGCACATGTAAGCCCCACCCACTAATGTTCTCTTATAATCTAATTATGAGATCAATAGAAATCATTGTTTTGTTCAGGTGTGTTCTGGGAAACACCACCATACTGGCCGAGTTCATGAGCGACGATGATGTCATCCGCTACTTCACACATTCCCAGACCACCGGGGTCACAGGGTCACCCGAGGGCTCGTCCGCCTCTGACCCCACATCACGAGAGGGTGGAGGGGGCGACCAAGAGACGGCGGTCAGGATGACGAGCGCCGGCTGGCAGGGGTTGGACGCGTCGGGCGGCTCTGGGCCTGAAGGACTCGCCCTCCTCAGCCAATGGAGTAACAGTTCACAGGAGGGGGTGGGGAAGGGGTTCTGGGGGGGCGCGGCTCCCGGTTACCACCACAGCAGCAGTCTGTGGGGCACTTCTCAGATGGAGGACGGCCCAGCTGCACTGTTGCCAGGCAACCTACTGGGAGGCGGGGCGGACAGTTTGTGATTGACATCGATTGTTAAAACAGGGGTACAGTTACAGCTGACGTGTCTTTTCTGTGTTTTTTTCCAGAACATGTCTTATATTATTTCCATTTTTATAGTTTTCAGACGTTGTTATTTAAAAAGCAGGGCAGAATTCATGTCGTTGTTTTTTGCTCTCGTGTGTGTGGTGCAGAAATGACACGCCGATCAAACACTCATTTCTACACAAACACTGGCCGTATATCTCGTGCTTACACACATTCTCATCGCCAGACTTAAGCTATCTTGTGTTTAAACGCAGGGACCGTTCCTCCTAAAGGCCTTTGTGTCACAAACCGCTTCACTCGATCGTCACAAACTGATCATTTCCATTCACACATGAAGACAAACCTGCCTTATATTTCACCTCAAAATCAAAAGTCTTACACAATACACAAAAACTGTCTGAAGATGCGTCTCATCCTGACATCACGTGTGTTTACACATCTTTCATCAGCGGAACACAAAAGAAGATATTTTAAGAGATGTGTCAGTGGTTTGGGGTTCATCTTCTTGTGTTGTGTTCTGCAGAAGAAAGAAACTCTTGAGAGGTTTGACGTGACACGAGGTGAATGAATGACGACAGAATTCTCAGTTTTGGCTGAAGTGTCACTCTAATGTCAGGATGTAAAGATCTCTCACACATTTCTTTGGTTCAGTCCCTGTGGATGTGCTGTGTGTCGTGTACAGACCGCTCACTGTTTCTTCATCAGTCCGACTCGTTTGCTCTTACATTTATATCGTTTCATTTCAATATTTAAATGATGTTTTTTGGTAAGCATATAGAAGTTCTCTTTAAAGGCGCGTGTGTATGTGTGTGTGTGCACTTTACTGTTTCTGATGTATATTAGTGTGTGTGCTGTTGTTTATATTGTGCACTATACACTGCTGGTTGTGTTTGGCATTAGCGGGTTTCTCATGTAGCCTTTTGTATCGGCTGAACGGCAATAATGATTCGACGAGCATTTTTAAGACACGAACGTGTGACAGCGTTTCTGCCAAAACGTATCCGCCTGTCCAGAGTTTACATACTGAAAGACATATGACGTGTGTGTGTGTGTGTGTGTGTGTGTGTGTTTATGTTTCTCTATTGTTGTTTTTGTTTTCAATTCAGACTTTAACACTGCTTTCAGTGTTCTGAGATTTTACACAGTGAAGAGCTTTAAAGGAAATGAGGCTGTTATAAAGATTGAAGTATTTCATCTCTGACTGACTGCTGTGTTCTGTTCTGCATTCATTCATATTGTGTTTATTCTAAGGGTAATATACAGAGAGCACTCTCTCTCACTCCAACAGACTCACTCTCTCTATCTCACACTCCATCAATCTCTCTATCACTCCATCACTCTCTCTCACTCCAACAGACTCACTCTCTCTATCTCACACTCCATCAATCTCTCCATCACTCTCTCTCACTCCAACACACTCACTCTCTCTCAGTCTCTCTATCTCACACTCCATCAATCTCTCTATCACTCCATCACTCTCTCTCACTCCAACAGACTCACTCTCTCTCAGTCTCTCTATCTCACACTCCATCAATCTCTCTCCATTAGTCTCACTATCAGTCTCACTCTCTCTCCATCAATCTCTCTATCACTCCATCAGTCTCTCTCCATCAGTCTCACTCTCTCCATCACTCCATCAGTCTCACTCACTCTCTCCATCAGTCTCACTCACTCTCTCCATCAATCACTCCATCAGTCTCACTCACTCTCTCCATCACTCCATCAGTCTCACTCACTCTCTCCATCAATCACTCCATCAGTCTCACTCACTCTCTCCATCAATCACTCCATCAGTCTCACTCACTCTCTCCATCAATCACTCCATCAGTCTCACTCACTCTCTCCATCACTCCATCAGTCTCACTCACTCTCTCCATCAATCACTCCATCACTCCATCAGTCTCTCTCCATCAGTCTCACTCACTCTCTCCATCAATCACTCCATCAGTCTCACTCACTCTCTCCATCACTCCATCAGTCTCACTCACTCTCTCCATCAATCACTCCATCAGTCTCACTCACTCTCTCCATCACTCCATCAGTCTCACTCACTCTCTCCATCACTCCATCAGTCTCACTCACTCTCTCCATCAATCACTCCATCAGTCTCACTCACTCTCTCCATCACTCCATCAGTCTCACTCTCTTTCTCACTCCATCAGTCTCACCCTCTTGTCTTGTGATGGAGTTACTGGACATCCAGTGATGATTATTATAGTCTTGATGTTCCTCAGTCATGTTTGGAGATGCTGCGTCACCATCACAAAACTATATTTCTATTTAATGATCACATCTGATATTGTACATGTGCAGAAATAACTGATATATTATATAATGTTGATATGAAACCCGGCCGCGAGGCTGCGTGACGTCACGGCGAGGGCGAGTTCTCCAGCACGCGCAGGCATCAGTGGCGGCAGTAAGCTCGCGCTGAATGGAATCGCCGGACAGATGCCGATAACCGAACACGACAGATACCGTGAGTGTTTATATCGTCATCTGGTGGGTTTATTTGTGTGTGTCGTGTATTATAAACTCCGATCCAATCTGTGCTCGTGCACATATAAAAACACATGTAGGCTATGACCCTTAGCATGATAACGATATCATATACATATCGATATATACTCGTGCTCGTCGAGAGAAACCGCGGCCTTACTTTACATCTCACATCAATCTGATTCATATCTCATATTAGATGAAGGAAATATACAGATACAACTGATGGAGAATTACTTTAGATAAGCGAGTAAGTGTTTGTGATGGTGTTAACCTCTATCTGTGCTTTAGTTATCAGAACTAAACTCTCTCTCTCCTCTGTACACTGATAAGATATTGTGATTATAATCATTAGTTGTGTTGTGTGGTCAGTCATGTGATGGGATGCTGTCCAGACAGATGCGGTTGACATGGCAACAGAATCTCCTTCTGCACTTCCTGTTAGATTGAGGAGGAACCAGACTGTGAACACACAGGAAGTGATGATGTCATCAGGAAAATGATGAAGATCTCTGTTTGTTTTCAGTGACTGTTCTTGATAAGAGACTTCTGTTGTGTGTGTGTGTGTGTGTGTGTGTGTGTGTGTGTGTGTGTGTATACTTTACACCGGGGATGCTGTTGTATGTTAGAGAAGTTATTATTGTGTAATTCCTAACATTCTTGACCAACTTAATGTTAAAATTGAAAAAATCTTGATAAGTGATGTGTATACTGAATCAATGATGATATTTGTGTATCCTGGAAATGAGTGAAGACAGACGTGACATCACTGCCAGCGCCGCATCACTCTGAATTGCTGTGTTGGTTTAAGAGTTAGCTAAGATTTTCCAGAGAGTGAGTTTGATCCGCTGAACAACGACTAGTGGTACCATCCCAAAAAGGAAAAAAGTCACTCTCCCGTACCTTCTCTGGATCTGTTCCACATTGGTGGAATGATCTACCAGCTGCTACAAGATCAGCAGACTCGGTTGCCATCTTTAAAAAACGC